>NW_011494726.1:823184-823967 GCF_000754665.1 Bison bison bison
GGCAGCCAGGAGGGAGACGCGCGCGGGCTCCGAAGCCCGACACCCCTCAGGGGCGGGACCTGCGAGGGGCGCGCATGCGCCCAAAGGGAGGCGGTGGCGCCGGCCCGGATGAAGGGCAAGACGGTGGCCGAGAGGGTGCGCGGAGGAGGACGGTGGCCGACGAGGTCGGGCATGGAGCACCTGGAGCGCTGCGCGTGGGTCCTCCGGGGGACGCTGGTGCGATCGGCAGTGCGGAAATACCTGCCCTGGGCTCTGGCGGCCTCTATGCTGGCGGGCTCCCTCCTCAAGGAGCTCTCCCCGCTGCCCGAGAGCTATCTCAGCAACAAGCGCAACGTCCTCAACGTGTGAGTGCGCCCCGGGTCCCCTCCTGCCCCTGCCGTAGCCGTCACTGTCGGCTTGCCCAGAAAGCCGGGGCTTAGCTGTTCTGATGGACGGGTCATTGGAAGGGGAGGTCCTTCTCCGCATCGTGGCAGCTGTGTCTACACGCGTGTCTGACGAGGGGACCCTGGGATAGCTAGTGTCACTAGCAAGTCGCGTTTGCACATCCAGAGCAGAGAGTCTGAGCTTGACTGGGCAGGGGTGACGGGCAGGGTGTGTGTATCTCCGTGTGTGTAGAGGTGGGAGATGGGAAGGGGGCGTGAACCAGCCTCTGTGGCTGCTCCCTGTGCCTCCCCTCGGGATTAGGAGTTGGCCCCTGCTTTAGGGGAGATGCCACCTCCCTCCTGCCTGCCAGTGTCAGTACCGTGAGCCTCCGCCCTAAGTGCTGTATTCCCCCCAGCTGGT
>NW_011494726.1:824067-831914 GCF_000754665.1 Bison bison bison
ACCCCCACCTTTGAAAGCCTGTCCTAGCCTGTGACAATCCCCTGCTCCAAGATAATCACCCCGGAGCGGAACCCTCCAGTCTATGACCTTTCCCCTGGATCTGCTTGGATCTTCTCAGCTACTCAAAGTTCATGGCAGTGGCCCAGGAATGCAATTCCAGTTGAGCTCTTTGAGACTTCTCCTTAAGTCCACCCACCCGCTCCTTTTTTTTTTTTTTTTTAAATTTATTTATTTTCTGGCCATGCCCAGAGACATGTGGGATGCTTGTTCCCCCACCAGGGATTGAACCCACACCCTCGCATTGGAAGTGTGGAGTCTTAACCATTGGATGGCCAAGGAAGTCCTTTTATTCTTTTTTTAAACCTCTTGGATTTTAAGTTTATTGACACAAACACTGATTTGCAATAGTGAAGGGAAAGTCTGAAAGATAAAACTTCTCCCTTGGTGTGAGCTTCCATTCTTCTTTGAATTACAGTGTCTGTGGTGTCTTGCAAGAGTCAGTCCAACTTTGCTCATCTACTTAAAACCCTAGTTTCTTTCTGCAGCAGCTTCATCAGATACCTGACAGGTCTTGACTCTAGCCAGATCCTTGCATGTCAGTCCCAGGGAAGACTTTCATGACAGGTGCTTGGGCATTGTCTGAGGAGGCTTTGGGACCCAAGAGTCTTACTGTCTCTGGCCCACCTTCCTTCCTTCCCCACTCGTGGAGGCTGGGCTGAGACTAGATTACGAGAGTGGTCCTGGCCCCAGGTGTCTCTTGCATGTGTGTTGACCGCCCCTGGTCTCTAGGTCATCTACCTTTGATGAACTCAGGGGTGGCCGACAAGGCAGCTGCTTGCTTAATCTGGCCTGGGTGAGCTGGGTGCCCAGCAGCCTGGCAGACAAGTTCCTGTCGTTTGAGAGTTTCTATGAATTCTAGTGTTTTGTTCCACACTTCTGTGCTGGTTATTGGGTTGGTTAAAATGTTACGGAAAAACTCTTAACGAACTTTGTGGTCAACCCGATAATTTAATCAAAGGGAGCTAGTGAATTATTGGCTCTGAAAGGGATTTTAAAGGTCATTTCGTCCCCTCAGTTCTACTTGACAGTTGAGAAATGGAGGCCCAGAGAAGTGTGTTGATAAGTCAGAGTCAGGATTGGAACCTGGGTCTTCTAGCCTGAAGCCAAGCTTCTGTCTGATCATTTCTGCCACGTAGGAAAAAGCTTTGGTGTAGAGAAAGCATGGGTTTGGGGGCTGGCCAAACCTTGGTTTCACCTGGGCTTGCTGGTCGTGTGAGTGTGATCCTGGGCAAGTTACCAAACTATTCTTTATCTATAATATGGGGCTAATGACACCTTCCTCACAGGGTAACTGAGTGTTCTGTGGGAAAGTGGATGTACATAAAAGGTCTGTAATTACTTTCCTGAGCAAATAACATAGTGCTTAAGATAGCAGCCCTGGATTTGAACCCCAGCTCCACCTCGGATGGCCTCCGCTTTGGGCATGATGCTTCTCTGTGCCTCTGTGTTTGTACCTCTGTACAGATAAAGTTTTCTTATTATAAAGTGGGGATAATAGCAGTACCTTTCTCATAGAGTTGTGTGAGGATTAGGAGTTAATGGCTTCCCTGGTGGCTTAGATGGTAAAGAATCTGCCTGCAATATGGGAGACCCAGGTCTGATCAGGAAGATCCCCTGGAGAAGGGAATGGCTACTCACTCCGGTATTCTTGGCCTGGAGAATTCCGTGGCCAGAGGAGCCTGGTGGGCTACAGTCCACAGGATCGCCAAGAGTGGGACACGATAGAGCAACTAACGCTTTCACTTTCTTTCTTTGAGGTTATACTTACATAGGTGAAGCTGTCGTCTCTAGCTCTTATTACCTTTTTGCCTTTTTCCCTGCTCACGAGTCCAGAGTCCTGAGGCATGGCACGGGACTCTCTGCCACATCCCCGCTCTTCACCTCCACTCTCCTCCTCTCCCAGGTATTTTGTCAAAGTGGCCTGGGCCTGGACCTTCTGCCTCCTCCTGCCTTTCATCGCCCTCACCAACTACCACCTGACGGGCAAGGCCGGCCTGGTCCTGCGGCGGCTGAGCACCCTGCTCGTGGGCACGGCCATCTGGTACGTCTGCACAGCCATCTTCTCCAACATCGAGCACTACACGGGCAGCTGCTACCAGTCTCCAGCCCTGGAGGGGGAGAGAAAGGAGCACCAGAGCAAGCAGCAGTGCCACGGGGAAGGGGGCTTTTGGCACGGCTTCGACATCTCAGGCCACTCCTTCCTGCTGACCTTCTGCGCCCTCATGATTGTGGAGGAGATGGCCGTGCTGCACGAGGTGAAGACGGACAGGAACCACTGTCTCCACGCAGCCATCACCACCCTGGTGGTGGCCCTGGGCTTCCTGACCTTCATCTGGGTGTGGATGTTTCTGTGCACGGCCGTCTACTTCCACAACTTGTCCCAGAAAGTGTTTGGCACCCTGTTCGGTCTGCTGGGCTGGTACGGGACGTACGGCTGTTGGTATCTGAAATCCTTTTCTCCAGGACTCCCTCCCCAGAGCTCCAGTTTGAACTTGAAGCAAGACACTTACAAGAAATAAGAGAAACAAAAGGGATGAGGGCAGGACCAGGGTTAAAAGCTTTTTCTGTTTCTTTTTCTCCTTAATTGTTTGACTAAATGATCCATCCTGCTTCGGGAAGGAAGCTTACCGGGCAGTTTTGGGGTTGAGGGGGTGTGGTGGTGGAGTCTGGGGAGCTGGGCTGGGCCTGGCGACATCACGCTGTATTACAAGCACCACCATCCCCAGTCAGGCACTTTGCATCCCTGGCAAGACTTGACCTTAATCTGTTACGTCCCTTTTGTCCCTGGATGGCGAGCTCAGGCTCAGCGAGAGGGCAGAATCAGGAAGGCCTCTCTGGTGTGGCTAAATGCGGTGGGGGGGCTCAGGACCCTCCCTTGCTGCCGTCACTCGCTCCCTGATTCTTCGCTGTCTTCTGTGTCAAGGGCTGCTAATGCTGTTAATTAACAACCATGCCCTCTGGTCAGCTTTGCATAAGCATTTATTTCCAGCAGGGTTCTTTATATATCACTACCAACCGCCTAAAAGACACACTCTGGTTGTAGTATTTGTTCTATCTGTGGAATGTCAAATACTTCAACTGACTTGTGATTAACTACCAAAACAGTCACACTGGAGTGCCTCTGCGACGGAGTATTGGACACTTTTTATGTAATGAACACTAATAATTTTCTGTCCATGTTGTCTAGTATATATTGGTTTTTGGAGCAATAAGGTTATCTCCCCTCCCCTTCTGTTTTGAGTGAATGCTTTATAGTTTTTAATAACAACGATGGTATTTGTTCTTTGTTGACAGAACTTCAAAAAATAACTCACGACTCCAGTGTTGCACTTTGGCACACGTGTCGAGCGCCTTGAGGGTTTTTTAGCACACTAGAACACTCTCGGCGTTATGGTATTAAATTCAAGCTCGCGGGGCTGTTTTCTCGGTTAAGAATCAAACTGGGAAGCAGACATTTGAATAACTTGTTGAATTTTAAGCTGAGTCAGAGTAATTTTGCAAAATGCCTATTTGCACTGAAACTCTCCTGACCAGGCATTAGTGGTGTCAGACTGAACAGTGTTTCAGAGTCGTGTGATAATAAGTCTTCTGTCCATTGCTATGGCCCAGAACATTTTTGCCTGTTTGGACAAGATGATGGTAAGACAGAAGTGGAGAAAGATGTCTTTCCTTGCTTCTGAGGGCAAGAAGCCAACTTGTTTGCAGGAACGTCCCTGTTAAATGCTGGCTTGACTTTGGCCCCTCCCTCTTCTTAACTGGACCACCACCAAAACCACAGCAAACCAGGGTCTGTTCATCTGCCCTCAAACTTGACTTTTTCTTTCCCGTTTGCAGCATTCTCAACTTCCAACCTTGTCCTTGTGTGACCTTCACCGTGAGAATGCTGGAAAGGGTTAGATACTCTGTTTCGTCTGCCCTACAAAGACGCAGTTAGTGCTGTGATAAGATACCCCTTCCTTCTCTCTGTCTCTGTAAGCCTTTCATCCCCAGCCCCTTGCATTTTGGATAATCATCCTGGAAGCTTCTTCTATACTCTTTGCCCCCAGTCAAGCCTGATAATAGCATTAACTGATAAGCACTTGATTGGTTTAACTCAAGCTTAGGTTGCTAGGAACTTGATGTCTGGGAAATCTTCAGTGTAAAACATATTGCTTATAAAGATGTATTTAAAATGCGTATCTCATCTGGCCACAGCTTATCCTGTATCGATCAAAGTGTGAGGTGTGATGCATTGGACCCACAGGTGGCAGGAGCACCTGGCAGTGAGATTCTGGAGGTGTCGCCACAGCGCCTCGGGAGCACTGGCAAGATGCGATGGGCCCCCCGGGAGAAGGGTTTTGCTCTCTGGAGCTCCATCTGTAAACCAGGGGTGGCCGAAGGGGTGGGGTAGGTGACAGGGGCTTGTTGAAGGGATCGAAATCCCTCCTAAGTGTCAGGTTAAGCACCGAAAGGCAACAGACACGAGGTGACGCCAGTATTTGTTTGTCCCAGGTAAACATCTCCAGACATTTCTCTCCTGCAGGTCTGATTCAAGCTCAGCCCTACATTAACTCCGTGGAACGCGTCCGGTACCGAATCTTGTCGAGTCATCAGTCTCCCTCCACTTCCTGCTCAGTCTTATCGCTTTGCCTGTCGCTGGGGGACATGCTCTCCATCTGTATGTGAGACAGCATGGCAAGGCTGAAAGCGTTTGGGTTTAGGCAGGTGTGAGAGGTGGGTCCAAATCTTGGCACCACCACTGCCAAGAGCGGTCTGACCGTGGGCACGCCTCAATTTCTCCATCTGTAAAATGGAGGTGGTCCTGTCGGGATGAAGGGAAAACGATGTAGGTCAATGCCCAGCACATGGGCGTAGCAGGTGACCACCCCCCTGCTTCCTTTTTCTTGATTACACCTTTAGGACTCTTTGGCTCCTCTAGAGAAGGCAGGGAAACCAGCATCTGCTTTGGAGTGCCATTCAGGGTCTGGGTGTCCTGTCAAAATAGCCTCATCTTTTGAAAAGTGTCTGTTCCCCCGGTGCTGAACAAGAGGCTTCCGAGGGCGTCTGCAATCACAGAACACCGCCGTGCTTGGTTTGCCTCCATGTTGAGGTTCATTCACTGGCGCCTCATTTTCCACGTGCATCTGTCGTAGTCTGAGTACCAGATTGTATTTAGCGAATGGCTCTTGCCACTGTTTTTGTACACACACAGATCGTATGTGTAAACAGGCAAATGAAGTAAACTGGAGATAATGAAAACCCCACATTGCTGCGTTTCGTGTGTTCTTTTCCACAGCCTTTAATTCCAGAACCAGGAAAGCTCAGCCCGCTTTACAAAAGGAGGGTAATTCTTAGTGGAGCCCCTCGTCACAGATAGGGAATTTCAAGGCTGTTACCACTCTTAATTATTTTCTCCTCAACCCTGGAAACTAAGGATGGGTTGTCACGTATTTCTTAGCTTGCTTAGCTCCTTGCCCCTGTGCCACATCCGTGTCTCAGAGCCCTGAGGTCTGTATCTGCCAGATTTGCAAACAGTTTTCTTGGCAGTCGGAGGAAGGCTAAGCCTCGTAGAAGTAACACAAAGGACGGTTACAGTTGACTCAAACGAGGTCATCTGTGAAAACGCCTTCTCACTCTGGAGGCCTGTATGCCTGTGAGGACTCTCGGTACCTCTTAGCGCCTACTCCTTTGTCAGCCTGACCTACTCAGTCCTTCCACGCAGTGTCTATAGAACGTTCAAGGGCTCCAGGATTTGACGCTCTTCCCAGTTCAAATGCCCTCAGCAGCACCAAACCCTTCTTGAGTTTATCCTGTGAGCCAGGAGCTGGGACAGGATAATAAAGTCCCTCCCTTCTGAAGCTTGTGGTTCAAAGTCTGTCCCTTCAGAGCTTGAGGTGTGTGCTGGGGTTGCAAAGGTGAATTTGCTACATCTTTGCATCTGAGGAATTTTCAGTCGTGGAGAAGATGCCTGATGAGCCGACAGCCACCATCAAGTGTTCTGAGCACAGGCCAAGGTCAGGGCCTGGGAACGCAGAGCAGGGGACCACCAGCTGCCCTGCGGAATCATGAGATGTTTCCCCGGAACCTAGTTCTTTTGGGTCTGGAAGGATGGGGAAAAGTTCAAACGGTTGGGCAGAGAAGAGAATCCCAGAATGTGAGAATAGCACACGCAAAGGCACGGGCGTGCAGTGCCACGATTGTCTCTTCTCAGGAGACCTAACTTTCCCCTAATGGTCAAGAGCAATGGAAGGAAACATGGCAAACTAAAAGAATGTCAGTGGAGATCCTGGGTGCGCCCTGCTGTGCCATCAAGAGCACTCAGCTAGAAGTGCAAATGCCTGCTTGGAGCTGGCTTCCCCCACTGCTTTATCTGCTCTTCTGTGTGACCCTGACCGAGTCACTCAACATCTCTGGGTCTCAATTTCCATATCTGATAAATGGTGGGCACAGATTAGTTAACCTCACCAACTCTTCGACTCTATTTCTCTGTTGCGCTTGATGAAAAGTTCTCCCAAGCGGGTTAGGACTTTTATTTAAGGAAACAACATGAAAAGAGACTCCCACTCAGCTGAGGTGGCAGCTGGCTTCCCAGTGAGTGATGGGGAAGCCGACCTCTGGGTGCACTTGATCACACCCCGGCTTTTCTCTGCATCAACAATTAATTAATGCAGTTCAGTTCAGAACTAATGCAGTTCAGACCTGATTGCTTGGCTTCGTAGCAACTTCCTGGGCATGGAGAGCTGGACCTGGCTCCCAGAGGGATGAACTTCAGAAGGCTTTTTTAAAAAGTCTCCAAAATCAAACCAATTTCAGTATCTATCAAGAAGAAGGCAGGTTCTGTTAAGGGAAACCCTGTGCAGTATAGTCACCTTCAGAAATTGTCATAGAAACCCCTAATGCAGTCTCTGGGGAGTTTTAAAATTGAACACACACAGCACAGAAAACAGGTCTTCCCATACCCTGGGGAGAGGGGAGATAGTACATTGGGCCCATGTGATTACCTGGTAACCTTGTTGTAGCCAAACTTAAAATGTGCAGACCTGGGAGTTCCCTGGTGGTCTAGTGGTTAGAACTCGGGGCTTTTCCTGCCTTGGCCTGGGTTCAATTCCTGGTTGGGGAACTGAGATCCCACAAGTTGTGCAGCATGGCTGAAAGCAAAAACAACCCCCAAATTTGTGCAGACCCAACAATCTCTGTCTAGGGATTTAGGCTATGGGAGTGCTCACCCAGGTGGGCAAAGATAAACAGAAAAGATTTTATTATAGCTATTTGTGATAGTGAAAAGTTGTCAAGATTTATCTGTTGCCAATCAGATAAATAAATTACGGTAACTGTATCGGGGGCTTCTCTAGTAGCTCAGATGATAAAGAATCTGCCTGCAATGCAGGAGACCCAGGTTCAATTCTTGGCTCAGGAAGATCCCCTGGAGAAAGCAAATGGCAACTTGCTCCAATATTCTTGCCTGGAGAATTCCATGGACAGAGGAGGCTGGCAGGCTACCCTCCATGGGGTCGCACAGAGTTGGACACTACTGAGCAAATAATGTACATACCTACCAGGAATATAATACAGTCACTACAAAGAATAAGTAGTGTTATATTTAGGGAATCTAGAAGCAGAAAGACTGTTTGTGCTGTGCTACAACTTGCAGTTGTGTGTCCTCGGTCAGGTCAGAATCTTGGAGCCTCTTTGTGAAAGGTAAGATGGGGATAATGCCACACCTCACTCAGCATTCATTGCCCTGCTAGTTGAGGGGGCACGGTGCCGGGCACAGTGTTAACTGTTGTTTGAACAGTGTTTGAACGCTG
>NW_011494726.1:832014-848447 GCF_000754665.1 Bison bison bison
GTTTGAACGCTGTCCCCTTGGAGCTAAGCTAAGGGCTGCCTGGCCCTGGTTTCCAGGCTGCTTATTTGAGAGATTGGGCTGGGAGCCTTATCACTTCTCTGCCAGGGCATCGCTCCCTCGGGGTGTGTGTCTGAGTGCCCAGGAGGTGCGTAGGTGGGGTAGCCTGAGAGCTACTCTGATTAGTGTCTTAATTTCTAAAGCAAAGATATCAGGCCCCACCTGAGCACGCAGCTGTCACACTTTCCCAGCTCCACTCTTCTCATGCCTTTAAAAAAAATTTTTTTTAATTGCAGGATAATTGCCTTACAATGTTCTGTAGATTTCTGCCATACAACAAAGTGAATCAGCCATGAAGATCCCCTGGAGAGGGAAAGGGGCTACCCACTCCAGTATTCTTGCCTGGAAAATTCCATGAACAGAGGAGCTTGGTGGGCTACAGTCCAGGGGGCTCCAAAAGGTTGGAAAGGACTGAGCGCACATACACCCATGGATACGTGTGTCCCCTCCCTCTTGACATGGAGGGAACCTCCCTCCCAATCCCCCATCCCAGGGCTCTAAGTTGTTACAAAGTACCACCATGAGCTTCCTGTGTTATACTGCAACTTCCCACTAGCTATCTATTTTACATATTCTCATGCCTTCTTGCCTTCAGTTTGCATCTCCTGAGCATCTGCCAGGGATGGGAAGGGATGCAGGGCTGAATAGATGGGGGCATAAACTGACTCTTACCTGGAGTTATTAGAAGCCTTGAACTAGAAGAAGCAGACTGTTCAAATCCTGCCTTTCAATGCCTCAGCTGTGTGACCTTAGGCAAGTCACTTAACCTCTCTGGGCTTGTTATGCAACTATGAAACGGGGATGATTCTTTCTACATCGCTGGTCTTTGACTGGTTTAATGAGATCATAAGTTTTAAAATGTTGAGCTGAGAGATTTACTTTGGTGACTGTCTCTCTCAGAGGCCAGGACACTAACTTCTACATGTCCCCAGTAACCTGAACTGGCTTGGTGTCTTTAATATAATTTTTGAAATGCAGCATTAGGACTTCCCCATGGTCCAGTGGCTAAGACTCTGTACTCACAATGCAGGGGGCCTGGGTTCAATCCCTGGTCAGGGAATGAGATCCAGTATGCTGCAACTATGAGTCTGCATGCCGCAAACTCAAGATTCCGCATTACGCAATGAAGATCAAAGATCCCTTGTGCCACAGCTAAGACCAGGGCAGCCAAATAAATACATTTTAAAATGCAGCATTGACTAAAAATTAGTAACAACTAACATTTGTTGTGAACTTTTAAATCTGCTGCCTGATATTTTTAGTGAATTATCTCAGCTATAGTTCCCAACTAGGCCACAGAGGAAACAGGAAGGGCTTTGGCTTCATCCCAGCTCTGCCACTGTATTAGTCAGCTATTGCAGTAATAACCTCCAAACCTGATGATTTATGACAGCAAATGCTCACAGGTAGCTGCAGCTCTGCGGATATGGGCTGGCCTCAGTTGGTGAGCTCTGCTCCTGGCAAGCTGGACTTGGTCCCGGGCCACAAGCTGGGCTCGAGTCTGTTCTACTTTCATTCTAAGGTCCAAGTGAAAAACACAGCAACTGTAATACCTGGGGCTAGATTACCCTGGTGGTTCAGTGGTTAAGAATCCACCTGCCAATGCAGGGAAACCAGTTTGATCCTTGGTCTGGGAAGATTCCACATGCTGTGGGGCAATTAAATCCATGTGTTACAACTGAAACTGCACAGCCTGTGCTCCACAAGAGAAGCCACTGCAGTGAGAAGCCCACACCCTGCAACTAGAAAGTAGCCCCCGTTCGCCAAAACTAGAGAAACCTGGCACACAAAGACCCAGTGCAGCCAAACATAGGAAATTAATGAATTACTTTTTAAGAACATGTTTATAATACCAGGGGCCTGTTCTTCTTGTGATGAACACTGAGGCACCCACAGGGCACGTTTAAAGCCTCTGCTCCCATCACATCCTTCCACTAACAGTCCACTGGTCACATGGGCAATTCTCTCCGGCATGGAATATACTCCACCCATGGTGGGAGGTGCTACAAAGTCACATGTCAAGTGTTATGAATGTATAAACCTATTTGTTGTTTAGCTGCTAGGTGGTATCTGAATCTTTTGTGACCCCACGGATTGTAGCCTGCTCGGCTTCTCTGTCCCTGCGATTTCCCAGGCAAAAATACTGGAGTGGGTTGCCATTTCCTTCTCCAGGGAATCTTCCCCACCCAGAAATTGAGCCCAGGTCTTTTTTGTCTACCTGCATTGGCAGGTGGCTTCTTTACCCTTGAGCCACCAGGGAAGCCCATAAGCCCATTAAGGAATCCAACAATCCAATCTACCTCTTGTACCGAGGGTGCTAACTCTCTGAGCTGTTTCCTCATCAGTGAAACATGAGGAACCACACTGGGGACTTCCCTGGTGGTCCAGTGGCTGAGATTCCACGCTCCCCATGCAGGGAGCCCGGGTTCAACTTCTGGTCCTAGAACTAGATCCCACATGCTGCAACTAAAGAGCCACGTGCCGCAATGAAAACTGAAGACCCTTCATGCCACAACTAAGACCCGGTGCAGCCAAATAAACATATATGTGTGTGTGTAAAACAATGCTTTGCAGAGTTAGAAATAATTTCCGTGAACTTCCTAGTTCCTGATTAGGACTCAAAGGATGGCAGCTATTGTTATCAGCTCCATTGAGAGATGAGAAAACTAAGGTTTTTAGGCAATGTGGGCCCAGGTTGCAAGGGAAGAACCAAATAGGTCTTCAGAAATATGCTGTTGTGACCTGGGCAGTAGATTCTACGACTTTGGCAGCGAGCAGCTAATGAGCTGAAGACGATACAACCTTCAGCAGTCCTTACTGTCCTGCCCAACAGCAAAGAGACCTTCTCAACAGTGTAAACACTGGGGGCGCCCATTACCGCAGTCCTGGTGCTGGTGGTGGTGTCCGTCTTCACGACTAGACTGAGCTCTGACAGCCCCACCTCCTCTGCATCTCTGCATCCCTCCAAGGGACGCCAAAGGAGGCTCAGCAATGGAGGGATTCTGAGTAATCGTTTGCACGTTGACTCTTGTCCACACCCTAGCTCTCTCCATAATATTGCAAGATGGAATGGGAGTGGAAAAGGGCACTTGGCTCTCTAATTCACTCATAATGGGATCCTGACCAAACCAGGCATGTACCCATCCAAGGCTTCAGTTTCTGCATATGTAGAACAAGCAGGTGGGAGCTCACAGAGGCTTTGAGTCTACAGTTCTCGCCAGAAGTCTGTCTGTGCCTCTTCTCTTTCAGTTTCTCCTTATGATCTGTTCTCTCCTTCCTGAGCAATAGGCTGGCCAACCAGGACTACATTTCCCAGCCTCCTTTGCAGCTGGGTGAGACCCAGCAATTATATTCTTAGGCTTGAACCAAGATCCGAAGTCACCTGGCCCTCTTGAATAACGGGCCTTAAAATACTAGACAGATGCTCTAATATCCTCTCTATCCTTTCATATCAGATAAAACCTGGTCTCCCTAGCTCAAGCCTTGGGATCCCCCAAAGCCATCAGTCATTTCTTCCTTCTTTATAGAAGTGAAATGGTCAAAACTGGCGACAGAGTAGGGAGAGTCAGGTTCACAGAGTCTGAACGTTTTATCTTTACCCCTCTAGCCCTGAGGGGTACCCCTCTGACCTCTGGGAATGAGAGCTAGATGGACAGCTCAGGTTTACAAATGAAAAGCGGCGGCTCCTCCTGGATGCTTTATTGGGGGCTTTCGGTGGTTTTCAAGCATGAGCGGCAGTGACACTCAGAACCTTTCCCAACATGCAAAAGGCACAGGGAAGTGAGATGCCCCAGGGGCTGGCAGCGTGGATGCAGAGACACCCCCGCACCCCGACCCTTCGAGACATGGTGGGGCACGGAGGAAGCCCAGAGAGTGATGGGGAAGGCAGGCATTGACAGAGATGGCTTTGGCAGAGGCAGGAGAAGGGACCCCAGGACCATCCATCTCCAAACCCAACACTCTGGCCAGGAGAGATGGTCAACATGGCTTTTACTGAAAGTCCACCTCACATGGCGGGAAAACTCAACTCCAGGTGGGAAGAGGAGGATGGGATGGACGCTGCCTTCAGGAACTTCCGGTAAAGCGCCAGACCCAGCAGCACTCTGCTCAAATCAAGAGGGGAATGGGAGGGTGTGCTTGTGGCATCGGTCCCAGACACAGCCTCTGGTTGGATGTCACTGCCTTGGCTTCAGCCAGTGCTGACTCAGTTCAGGTCCAGGAGAAGAATGAAGCCCCTGAGCCGATCTTCAGGGGTCTCCCATGCGGGTCTCCGGGTCTCCAGCCCCACCCGGAAGTACCGCTTAGAAGAGTCGAGTCTTGATGTTGGCTTTGTCCTGTGGAAGAGTTTCCCTGGGCAAGAGGGAAGGGGAGGCGAGGGTCAGGCCCTCTGAGTCCCCAGCACCTCCCAGAATTTCGGCCCTATGAATGAAATGGCCTGGGACTCACCTCAGATCCCAACTAGTCCCCACAGTTCCATCTTGAGACCTTGAATCAAAACAAACAAAAAAAGGCATTCGTGTTTTTGTTTTTCCTTTCTCTCTCTCTTTCCCACTCATTCTTCTTCTCCTTTAGTAGAGCCGTGGCCTCAACTCACGGCACTGGCAATATCTACTTCTAAACTATGGAATGTTTTCACACTGACTCTAGAATTACTCCGAACAAGGGGTGGGAGGGGGCTCTCCAAGTTTTCGTGAGACCAGACGGTGTGTTACCGAGAGCTCGTGGGGAATCACACAGCACAGAGACACCGACAGTCAGACACCAAGCCCGGAGCCTGGCTTTAGATGTATTTTTTCTTGAGGTACCAGTAGGCAAAGTAGCCCATCCCTCCCAGGGAGCCCATGAGAAAGGACGCCCCAAAGAAAGATGGCGGCTTCCGCTTGACCAGCCGGAACGCGTTGGGGATGACCGCCGACAGCAGAGTGGTGTGGATGTCGCCCAGAACCTTCCGGAAGGCAAAGCGTTTCTGGACCCTCTCGAAGAAGGACTGCAGGTTGGGCCGGCTACCGTCTTCCCAGTATTTCTTGGACAGTCCCAGGAATTTGAGGCGGTGCAGGGTGGCTCCCAGGAGGACATCCGCAAGGGTGAAGGCACAGCCGCAGAGCCACAGCTCGCATTTCTGCCCTGGAGTGGAAGAACGACAAGATGGCGGTGGGGTGGGCTCAGCTTCTGTCCTCCCATAACTCCCTTCTCTCTCATCACTTAATGCCTCTGGCTTCTGTCTGCTGGCCACAGTGTTTCCCCAAGGTCACCCACTCCTGTACTTCTTTCATGATCTTGGCCATATGCATATACTTCCTATATTACTCTTTTCTTTTAAATCAGCTGACTTGTTAAATGCAAATATATGTATTTAGGGGCTTTCCAGGTGGCACAGGGGTAAAAGAATCCACCTGCCGATGGAGGAGATGTAAGAGGCCCAGGTGTGATCCCTAGGTCAGGAAGATTATTTAAACTCTGGACTCACATATCACACTGCTTATTTTCCAGCTCTACTTGTCTGTTCACTGGGTGTTTCAAACTGGACAAGTCCAAAACTGAATTCCTGATCATCACCCCAAATCCACCACATCAGTAACAGCACCTCCATCCATTCAGTTATTCAGGCCCAAAGCCTCATGACATATCGAATTCTTTTTGTTTCACACCCACATATACTTTGGCAGCAGTTCCCATCCACTTTACTTTCAAAAAACATCCAACGTTGGATGTTACCTCCACTGTTACCACCCTGGTCCTAACAATCGTTATCTTTTGCCTTTGACTCCCTAGAGTCTATTCTCAGCACAGTCGTCAGAGGAATCCCATTAAACTTAAGTCAGATCATGTCCTTCTCTCTGATCAAAGCCCTGTAATGACTCCCTGTCATGGTCAGAGTAAAAGTTGAGGCTCTGGGCTTCCCTGGTGGCTCAGTGGTAAAGACCTCACCTGACAATGCAGGGGACATGCGTTTGATCCCTAGTCTGGGATGATTCCACATGCCACGGGCAACTAAGCCTGTGTGCCACAACTACTGAAGCCTGAGCACCCACTTACCTAAGCTTCGCGACGAGAAGCCGCCACGAGAAGCCTGCGCACCAAAATTAGAGAGCAGCTCCTACTTACTGCAGCTAGATAAAGCCTATTCACAGCAATGAAGACCCAGTGCAGTCAAGGATTAATTAATTAATAATTTAAGACATTTAAAATGTGTATCTGGTGGTATGTTCCGTGGGTCACAAAGAGTCAGACACAACTGAGCATGTGTGCTGGTCATGAAGATGTGATAAGACACAATGTCTTCCCTCAAGAGGTTCATGGTTTCATGGGAGGAGGAGCTAAAATGTAATGAAGGTTCTGATCAAAAGTTTGTTCTTGACTATGGAACCTTCCAGATGCTCATGAGACTTCCGAGGAGAGATGATATGTCTGCAGTTAGAGGCACAGGTGCGTGGCATAATCAAGGGCATGAGTGGAGACAGAGCTGAGAACGGGACCAAGGGCGGAGCTTTGGGGGCATCATGATTGAAATCTTGGGCAACAAGAAGCAACCAGAGAAGCAGCATGAAAGGAGCAGCCTATGGGGTGGGAGATGACCCAGGAAAGGGCAGTGCCCTAGAAGCCAAGATAAGAAAGTGTGCCAGGGAGAGAGGGCTCAGCTGAGGTCAGACGCTGCCGGAAGGTCACCGAAGGGGAGGCTGAGACCTGGAGATTGCATTTGGTGGCTGCTGACCTTGACAAGAACAGCTGGAGTAGATGCTGACAATGAAAGATGAAAGCCTGGCTGGAGGGAGTCCAAGAGAGAAAGGGAGGAAGGGAAATGGAGACGTTGAGCAAAAGTCACCCTTCAAAGAGTTCTGCTGTAATGGGAAGGATACACCGATACTATGAGATGGGTCAAGAGTGTTTTCGTAAATTGGAAGAAAAAAAAAAAACGCTGATGGGAATGATTGAGCCAAGAGGGGAAGAGACACTACAGGAGAAGTGGAGAGAATTGCTGCTGCGGTTGTCCTTGAGTGGATGAGCGTGGGTGGCATCAGTACACAGGGAAGGGACTGGGCTTAGCTGGTTCAAGAACAGTTCATCCTTGGTAACAAGAGGGAGTACAGCACTGTCTTTCAAGACATCTAAGCTTCTAATTCTAAGTTTCAAATGTAAGACATCCACCTGAGAGAGAACAAATGATGCCAATTAAACTACTGAGAACCTTCCAATTTCAGGGATGTTGACATGTAATTTAACAAAGATGCATCTTAGAATCGATAAAATACAGTGTATATACAGGCACTAGGACTGGTGGGAGGGTAGCTATGGGGGTGAGTTGAGAGTGAGGATGTGGGAGAAGCAGCTGGAGGGTTCAGGAGAAAGGAGAGGTAGTAAATCGCCATCTGAAGAGGAGGCAGTGGGAGGTCTGGGGCAGCAGGAAGGCCATCTAAGGTTAGTGGTCATGAGTTCAAAATGAGACCTGCCAGGGACTTCCCTGGTGGTCCAGTGGCTAAGACTCTGCATTCCCAATGCAGGGGGCCCAGGTTGAATTCCTGATCAAGGAAGTAGATCCCACATGCTGCAACTAAGAGTTCGAATGCTGCAAATGAAGATACCACATGTGGCACCAAAGATTACATGTGCTGTAACCAAGACTTGGCACAGCCAAATAAATAATCATAAAAAAGAAAGAAATAAAGATCAGCCACCATCCTTGTACATTCCTCCAGCCATGTTTAGGCTCCTGAGTATAGGCTGAATAGGTGGAGAATGGTCTGAGGTTTTGAAAGCAGTTCGATTCCTGGGTTGGGAAGGTCTGCTGGAGAAGGGAAAAAGCTACTCACTCCAGTATTCTGGCCTGGAGAATTCCATGGACTGTATAGTCCATGGGGTCAACCTAGACATCACATTAAAAAGCAGAGACATTACTTGGCCAACAAAAGTCCGTCTAGTCAAAGTTATGGTTTTCCCAGTAGTCATGTATGGATGTGAGAGTTGGACTATAATATAGAAACCTGAGTGCCAAAGAATTGATGCTTTTGAACTGCGGTGTTGGAGAATACTCTTGAGAGTCCCTTGGACTGCAAGGAGATCCAACCAGTCCATCCTAAAGGAAATAAGTCCTGAATATTCATTGGAAGGACTGATACTGAAGCTGAACTCCAATACTTTGGCCACCTGATGCAAAGAACTGACTCTTTAGAAAAGACCCTGATGCTGAGAAAGATTAAAGGCAGGAGGAGAAGGGGCGAGAGAGGATGAGATGTTTGGATGGCATCACTGGCTTGATGGACGTGAGTTTGAGCAAGCTCCGTGAGTTGGTGATGGACAGGGAGGCCTAGTGAGCTGCAGTCCATGGGGTCGCAAAGAATCGGACACAACTGAGTGATTGAACTGAAATGAACTGAACTGAGGTTTTGCAAAGTGTGATGAAGTAGGAGAGGGATAAGGGAGCTGAAGGTGCAGACAAGGGGCTGTTAATAATGATGGATCAGGGAGTTACTGCTGTGTAAGAAGACGGGTAAGATCATGATCAGGGTGACGGACAGTGAGAGGAGGCAGGACCAGGGGATGGAAGTGCCGGAGTACGCACTGGATAAGTGTAGATAGATTTGAGAACAGGACCAGGGACTAAGCCGTGGGACACGCCAAGGTTTAGATATTGGGCAACGAGAGGAACTAGTGATGGCGCACAAGAAGGCACGATCTGTGAGGCACGAGACGAACCAGGAGAGTGTGGTTTCATTTCCTTAATCCACACATCAATCCAATCAAATAGGTGCCATTATTATCCCTGTTTCACAGGTGAGGGAATTTGAGGCCCAGAGAGGTTAAGTAACTTAGTAGAAGCCACACAGCTAGTAAGTGGCAGAGTGTGGATTTGAACCCAGGCCTTCTGGTTCCAGAGCCTGTGCTTATAACCACTGCATTAAGCTGCTTCTTTCTATGTGCAAATACACACATCTGTATGTATTTCTACAGACACACAATCCCCTTTCAATGGGTGCATTTTGATTTGGGTCTGTGTGTGGACCTATGTGTCTGCAACCTGCATGGTGTGTATGTTTAGCCATGTGAATGCCTGCTCAGATCCGTGCAGCTGATTGTGTATAGGCATGTAGACAGCTGCACACGTGGGTGCCTGTGTCCATGAAGTGGGCTGGATTACCACATGCATGAGTGAAGAGTACACTCACGTACATCTGGTGTTTGCCTGCAGACAGATGTTTGCAAACATGTACATGTGCGTCACTATTTAAGAATGTCCATTCCTGGGACTTCCCTGGTGTTCCAGTGGCTAAGTCTCTGCACTCCCAATGCAGAGGGTCCCAGGTTCGATCCTTGGTCAGGGAACTAGATCCCGGGTGCCACAGCTAAGTGTTCACATGCAGCAACTAAAGATCTCGCATGTGGTAATGAAGATTGGAGATCCCACATGGTGCAACTAAAGACCCAGTGCAGCCAAATAAGTAATAAAATAGAATGTCTTTCCATAAAGAAGAGAGAAAATAAACTAGTGGTTGGACTTTCCTGGTCGTCCAGTGGTTAAGAATCTGCTTGCCAGTGCAGGGGACACGGGTTCAATCCCTAGTCCCAGCATATCCCACATGCTGTGGAGCAATTAAGCCCGTGCACCACAACTACTGAACTCACAGGCCCTGGAGCCCTCGAGCTGCAGCGAGAAGCCACCGCAGTGAGAAGCCTGTGCACAGCAACTAGTGAAAGCCCACTTGCAGCAGTGAAGACCCAGAGCAGCCAAAAACAGCTAATTAATTAATTGAAGAAAACCCTAGTGGTTACCAAAGGGGAGAAGGAAGCGGGAGGGGCAAATTAGGGGTATGGGATTAAGAGATGCAAATTACTATGTATCGCATAGATAAGCAAAAAAGATTACACTGTATAGCACAGGCAATTATGGCCATTACCCTGTAAAGACTTTTGATGGAGTATAATCTGTAAAAATACTGAGTTACTATGCTGTATACCTGAAACTGACTTCCCTGGTGGCTCAGAAGGTAAATTGCCTGAAACTAATATAACGTTGCCTGCAACTAATATAATGTTGCGGATCAACTATACTTCAATTTAAAAAGAAAAAGAAAAAATATGTCCAAGATTACTTGATACTTACCTCTTTTGTGGAGCCCACTTTTCTTCCCCTTGAATATGGGCTGTATTTAATGACTGGCTTTGAATGAACAGAATGTGGCAGAAGTGATAGAATGACTTTCAAGGGTAGATCATAAAAGATAATGTGGCTTCTGCTGCTTCTATCTCTCTGGGGTTACTCACTCAGGGGAAAACCAGCTGCCATGTTGTGAATAAACTCAAGCAGCCCTAATAAGATGCCCACGTAGGAACTGAGGTCTCCTGCCATCAGCCACTGAGGAACTGAGACCTCTAGTCAAGACCCACGTGAATGAGCAATCTCCGATCCTTCAGCTCAAAGTGCTGCAGCCCCAGCCAACAGCTGGACTGCAGCCTGCATCATGCAACCCCAAATTAGAACCACTCAGCCAAGCTGCTCCAAAATTCCTGATCCACAGAAAAATGTGTGCTATGACAAAAGCTTTTTGTTTAAGCTGCTGAGTTTGGGAACAGTTTGGTATAAGCAATAAATAACTTATTAGCAGGTCTTGATGCGTCTTTCTCTCTCCACTATCCTCTACATGACATTATCCAATTCTATAACTTGAATCACAACATATATGGGAATTCCCTAACGGTTTAGTGGTTAGAACTCCATGCTTTCGCTGCCAAGGGCATGGGTTCAATCACTGGTCAGGGAACTAAGATCCTACAAGCCACATGGCCAAAATAAGTAAATAAATAACAAAACCAAAAAACCCATGGATATGCTGAAGACTCGCAAATTTCCATCCCCAAATTCTGGCCTCTCCTTTGAAAGTCAGACTGGAATATCTGATAGCTTATGTGACATGCCCTCTTGGGTGCTGCAAAAGCATCTCAAACTCACTGTGTCCCAAACTGGACTCTTGAGTCCCCCTTGCCCATATCAGGAAACGGTATCATCAGTAACTCAGACCAAGACCTCAGAAGTCCTCTTAGATTCCTTTCTCCCCTCTTACTCCCCACCCTTCCCCTGACATCCTCAACCTTTCAGCAAGTTGCTGCCCATTTTAATCTCCAAAATACCTCTGGAGTCTTTCATGCCTTCTATCTTCACGGCCACCACCTCAGTCCTAGCCACCACCATCTCATCTGTGCTTCTGTCTCCCGTGAAACCCACTGAAAGTGAAATCAGAACACTTCATCCCAAGGAGACTGCAGAAACAGCC
This sequence comes from Bison bison bison, assembly GCF_000754665.1. Lineage (NCBI taxonomy): Eukaryota > Metazoa > Chordata > Mammalia > Artiodactyla > Bovidae > Bison > Bison bison. Next base: position 843,336 of record NW_011494726.1, read on the forward strand.
ACAAATTCCTCCTATTCTTGCAGGCATGCCCCTACGCAAAGGCTTTACTGATCCTGCCACCAAGAGGAAGAATCCAACCCTCCACCCGTTAAATCCTAGCTCTGCTGTGTCACTTGCTTTAGCCAACGGGGCTTTAGTCAATGTGATACAAGAAGATGCTTAACATGTGTTTGCACACTCTTGCTGCTCTCAAAATCCCTGTGACCATCATTTGACTTAGTCTTGCTTAGCCTTCCAGATGATGGGCAACATGTAGTCCAGCTAAGTCCACTGGCCCCTGAACACTCTTCCGTAATAGCCCTTCTTCAGCACCCTCTGAGATAGAAATGAGGAAATTCCTTCTTGAGGTATCAGGTTGGTCAAAAAAGTTCATTCAGGTTTTTCCATAATATCATGTGGACAAACCCGAATGAACTTTTTGGCCAACTCAACATATATTCTTTTTACTCATTTAGCCATACAGCACTTTTTTTGTAGAAAGGATTTATGACAGTTGGTTTCAGCACACATGACCTTGTCCCTGTTTAGGACCTTAGGTACTTGTGTGTGCCTTGCACTTGGAGCCTCAGCTGTGAAGTGCTGGATGAACACTGGACCCAACAAAAGGGAAGCTGTTCTTGTCCTAACTATGCCATTTAAGAGCTGTGTGACCTTGAGCAAGTCACTTTACCTCTCTGAGCCTCAGTTTTCTCATCTGAAGAATGCACATGTCTTTAGCTGTCACATGCAATAAACTAGTTTGTTCTAAACACTGTGCTGAGTGCTTTTCACTTTTTAAAGAGTTCAACAGGATGGAGTTAAGGTTTTAAATTGTACTATTACCATCCTACTTCGGGCTTCCCTGGTGGCTCAGAGGTAAAGAATCCACCTGCAGTGCAGGAGCCACAGAGGATGTGGTTTGATCCCTGGGAAGATTGCCTGGAGGAGGACATGGCAACCTGCTCCAGTATTCTTGCCCGGAGAATCCCATGGACAGAGGAGCCTGGCAGGCCACAGTCCATGGGGCTGCAAAGAGTCAGATAAGACTGAAGTGACTGTGCACGTTCACACACATCCTGTTTCACAGATGAGGAAACTGAAGCTCCAACAGGGAAAGAAACTTGTCCAAGTCACACAGTATAGGCAGCAAAGCTGGAACCCTAATTTGAATCTGTCTGACTCTACACCTATCTTTTAGAATACTGTGCTCCACAACCTCTCCAAATACACAGACATCTATGTGTGTGTGTGTGAAGCTGTAAGTGTAGCAATGCAAGTTGCATGGCTTCCACAAATTTGCATTGTTGAGGAGACCAGACTAACAGGCCACCTAAAATAGAGCAAAATGGGAAAGTCCAGAATGAAATTTGAAGAAGGTGATGGCAAAGATGGTGGATAAATGAAGACAAGGAGCAGAGTGGTATGGAGAGGGTACTCCAGCCTGGAAGAGTGGCAGGTGCAAAGATTTGGAGGGTGGAAATGAGGCTGGCATGCTTAGAGTCCCAAGAAGAGACGCACTTGAGAATAGAAAGAGTCAAGATCAGAGAGTCGAGGTGAGCCTAGATGTATGGCTACAGCATGAAGGAGCCATAACACATAATACATCCTTCAGTGGGGGAAAGGTGAGGTGGTATACGGGATAATGGTCACCACCATCACTACCATCATCATCATCATTAACCTTTATTAAATACCTACTGTGTGCGAAACGCTGATCTAAGCATTCTACATGTATAATTTCATGCAGTGTCTCAGCATCTCTCTGAAGTAGGTCTTATTATTATCCCCACTTTATAGACAGGGAACTGAGGTTCAGGGAGGTGAAATACCTGGCCCAGGGCCATTCAACTAGCAAGTGGCCAACCTAGGACTTAAACCTAGGTTTTCTGACTCCATGGCCCATGATCCTAACCACCTGGACAGTCCTCTGAGATCTTTGGGGAAAAGATGCTGAGACAGACAGGGTGGGCTGGATGTGCTCCAGCACTCACGTACCCCAGAACTGGCACCCACCCTCGTTCTCAAGCTTCCTCTTCTCCAGCTCAGCCTCGATCTGGTCCAGAACCATGGCCAGCTCCCCCAGGATCTTCTTCAGGTAGCTCACGTCATCGTGTTCCAAGATCTTGGCCTGTGGGCAGGACAGGCAAGAGCTAGAGGAGCTGAATTGGCTTCAATAGGGCAAAGATGAGCAGGGATGGAAGAATCTTGGTCCAAACCCCCTTCTGCCAAACCCAGTCTCCAAATAATCCCTCAAGGGTATTGGATACCCCAACATTACAAAGCATCCTCATCTGCTGCTCACAGCAGTCTAGTGAGCTTAGCTGTCCTGACCAGATCCCTTTCATGGGTGTAAAAGCTGGTTGATAGTGGCTCAAAGCTGCCCCTTCTCCAGAGAACTGCTTTTGGCCAAAAAGGAGTTTCCTGGAAATATTTGAGAAATACTTGGGCCAATGGCTAATACAAGGGTATAAAAGTTTATCCCTTTGTTCAAGGTGACTTTGTGGTACCCTTTAAGGTCCAGAGCAGGTGAACTTGGATCCTTCTTCATTCCTACCCCATCCTTACCGGGTTCTCCTTAAAGCACTCCCTCAATACTACATTTACCCAAGAACCTCAATACAAAGCTCTGCTCTTACAGACACAACTGAAGACACGAGGAAAGGGAGGCTGCAGGGGCACAGTGACTTGCTCAAGGTCAAAGAGCCAGTAAGTGACAGAGGAGACAGGATTGGAAAAGCAAGCCAGTGGTTTTCCTATTTCAGGTCATCAAATGATTTCTACTTAGAACCAGCTTCTCCCAGTTCTTCTCTTCCATGGAAAAGACGATGGGAGAGGGGAATGAGCAGACCTAGGGGCACTCACCATGAGCTTCTTCTGTTTAGAAAGGTAGGGCTCAGAGAGCTGGGGCTCCTCTTCATGGTCCAATTTCATGAGGTCTGTGGTGGCGTTGGCTAAATGTCCTGGGGAAAAAATAGGAAAGGTCCCATTCATCTGATACCTGGTGCTTTTCCTTTCCCTTCCCCCACACCTTGGACTAGGTCCCACTCAAACACTAGTCTGGAAAGTAACAATATCAACAGGCATAACCAGCAGACACTATGTCACTTCAGGCCAGGACATAGGGATGGATGAGATGCCATCCTGCCTTAGGCTCAGGCTAGTGGGAGAGACAGACCCTTAACAGATATCTATGACATAGCATGGCCAACCTCTAATGAAGAAGGAATGGATACTGTGGGACCCAGAGGGCACAAGGTATCAAGAAAGCTCAAGGAGGAGGAGACTCTGGGGGATGAGTAGGAGTCTGGCCGGAAATGAATATCACCCTAAATCTGGACAAGCTCCTATTTCAGTTTACATTTCCCCCACCCCTTTCTGTAGTGAATAAACAAGTTCAGAGAGGCTAAATAATGTAACACAACTAGTAAACAACAAGCAGAGATTTTGAAGCTGGATCTGTCTGATTCTCAGTCTGGTGCTCACTCACTGTAACCCACAAGGAAAAACTTGTTCAGTTAAAAAAACGAAAAATCATGAGAGCTGGGTGTCCACTTTTGGTGAGGGAAATTCCCTGAAGATATAGGGACATACTGACCGTGTTTTCTGGGAAAACTGGCTTTTTAAAGATGCCAAAAAGGCCAGTGATGGAACATGGGGAAGTGATGGAACTCAAGGCAGCACCGTGAGAATTATTCTTAATGAGAGAGAGGAACTGTCCTGTAATCTACCTTTAAAAGTCTAACTGTGAGCCATGGGTTTTACAAGAGGTGGTGGAAAGATTAAGTGGGATAAGATCCTGTGGAACAGATTCCATGTGTGAGGCAGAATTTCTCCAGAATTCTTAGCCAGTAAGTCTGGGACACACAGTGGGTCAGGTGTGCGTAAACCTGACCTCCCTTCTCCCCTGAGCCCCAACTCCATTTGGATATCTCTTGGGCTCCTCAAACTCACCCTCACCCAACCAACCCCATCATTTTCTCTGCTTCACCTGCTGCTTGTTTGCATACTCCCCAAACTGCAGCACGCTTGCCCCACACAAAGCCAAGCCAGATGCCTGGGCATGCATGTGTGCTAAGTCACTTCATTGCAACCCAATGGACCGGAGCCTGCCGGGCTCCTCTGTCCATGGGGTTCTCAGGCAAGAATACTGGAGAGGGTGGCCATGCCCTTCTCCAGTGGATCTTCCTGACCCAGGGATCGAACCCATGTCTCTTGGTACTCGCTGAATGTCCAGATCATTCCAAACCTCTAGGCCTTTGCTCTGACTGCTTCTTCTTCCTGGAAGGGCCTTCTCCTGTATTCCTGAAACTCCCCTTCCAGATCCAGCTCAAGATCACCTCTTCTATGAAGCCCTTCCTGATCCTCTAGGTCTCTTTGTCCTCTAGCATATGCTGTACAGATTTCCAGAGAATGCAAACACATTAATCAGCTGCCATTACACAAATCTATTCATACTGTGGTCTATGTGAAAAGTGCCCCCCTGACTTGTGCAGTGCACAACATGTACTGCTGCACATGGACATTTTGATGCCAGTGTACTTATCTCTGGATGTGCATGTCCCCCACCAGAACCCAAGTATCTGGAGAACAGTGAATATATCTGATTCATCTCTGTTCCCTCAAAACCAGTACAGGCATGGCACAGAAGTTTATGAATGAATGAATGGAATAGAATGAGAAAATAAATGAGTGACTGCAATTGTTCAGCTTCTGCTTCTGAGGTTTCACTGTCCACCATCCCATCTCCTGGCCTGATATCAGCAAGCACACTTCCCAGATCTTTCAGCTATGGGGCTATATTAAGTCTCATCGATGTTTTATGAGTTTGAAGTTCAAGGACAGTATCTTCTCCTCTTGCCAGTCACCCAAGGCTCCCCATGTGGCTTTCTTTAGACCCCACGAGGGCAGACCAGGCCAAGGAAAGACATTTGACTAATTGGGATGGGGGAGGGGTCACTGCAGGATGACTTCTGCATCCTGTGAGGTCCTTCCTCTCTCCCTCAGCTGGGCTGGAGTCTTGAGATCCTCTCTGCACCCCAGTGCCTTCTGTTGCTGTTGCTGTTAAGTCGCTTCAGTTGTGGCCGACTTTGTGCGACCCCACAGACGGCAGCCCACCAGGCTCCCCTGTCCCCA
>NW_011494726.1:848547-848676 GCF_000754665.1 Bison bison bison
GGTGCGTCGGGGGCCTCCGCCGGCTTCGCCGCATCGCTCTCCAGCGCCGAGATGGGCCACCAGCTGCAGTTGGTGGGGGTCAGGTTGTTGGGGGTCGCCATGACAGCCCGAAATCCGAGGGAGGAAAGC
>NW_011494726.1:848776-860011 GCF_000754665.1 Bison bison bison
CCCATGGACTGCAGCCGTCCCTGGGATCCTCCAGGCAAGAGTACTGGAGTGGGGTGCCATTGCCTTCCCCACCAGTGCCTTCTAGGTACCTTCAAATAACTCAGGACAAGATGGGGGAGCACCTCTATCTTTCAGAAGCACTTAGGAACTCCTTCCACCTAGTCCAGACCAGCATCACTGCTCACCTAGATGACAGCCAGGACCCTTTAACTGTCCCACCCACTCTTCTTTCTGTTGAATGATTTTTATAAAATGCAAATCTGATCCTGTCACTTTCCACCACTGTTTCTCTGCTGCTCATCAGATAAAATTCCAATTCTGCCAGCCCTACTCCCTAGATTCACACCAGGACCACACCTACCCCCACTGGGCTACACACGTCAACCCCATTAAGTGTCCTTCGGTTTCACACCACTCCCTCTCCTATCCGTGAACCTAAAAGGATTCTCTCTTTTATTTCCCTTTCTAGTTCCTGGTCATCCTTGAATATTGCTGCCTTCCAGAAGCCCTCCATAACCCCAGAGGCTGGGATGGGCATCTTCTTTAGCCTCAGCCTCTGTGTTCCCCTTATCATAACACTGATTGGTACTAGATTAGAAAAATTTAAATCAATGAGTCCTGAACAGACTATATATGCATACTTGCTTGAGAATTCAAACAATATTAAAGAATGTACAGAGAAAAGTAAATCTCTCTTCTCTCAATCTGCAGTCCCTTAGTCCTGTTCCCTTAATCTTCTCATGCATCCTTCCAGAAATACGCTTTGTGTTTGCAAGCGCTCGTGTATCCATTGGACCCCCTTTGACATATATAAATGATAGCACATTAGATGCTTCACTTTCTTCTTCTTTATTAATACGTCTTAAAGAGCATTCCATAAGCCTATTATTTTTTTAACAGCTGCGCGATGGTCCATTGTTTGTAAGAAATAGAATTTATCTACCTATTCCCCAAATCATGGACAACAAGGTTATTTCCCCGATGACTCAGCAGGTAAATAATCTGCCTGCCAATGCAGGAGACACAGGAGACTCCGGTTCGATCCCTGGGTTGGGAAGATCCCCTGGAGAAGGAAATGGCAACCTAGTCCAGTATTCTTGCCTGGAAAACCCCATGAAAAGAGGAGCTGGGGGGGCTACAGTCCATAGGGTCACAAAGAGTCAGACATGACTGAGCACGCATACACATTCATGCATTCATTTCCCCAGCTCATGGACAACTAGGTTATCTCCAGCTTCTCGCTATTAGCTCCTATGCTGCAATGCATATCTTTGTACATACTTCTTTGGCTCACACATCCAATTGTCATCGCAGGACAATCTCCAAAGGTGTGGGCCTTTTAATATTCGATACAGAGTGCCACACTGCTCTCCTGAGACGCTGTTCAAATTTACTTAGTCCTGCATTGTGATTACCTGGTCATTTGTCTTTCTGCTTCCAGGAAACCATGACCCTGGGAGGGTAGATGCTGTAACAGTCCCCTTCTGTCCCCAGCTCCCTATCTAAGGCCTGGGTCATAGAAGACCTCAAAAATGTTGTTGATTCACTGGGGACAGGGCAATATAGACAAATCTTGAGTCTTGTTTAGGGGCACTCTAAAAGGATGAAATCAAGTTCCACAATCTGCCTCACCTTCAGACATGAGCCTCATTCCCTTGAGAGAGAGGAAGTGACCATTTACCAAGCATCTATTATCTACTTAGACTCGTCACGCTTCCTCTGTGTATAGGACTCCATGGTGTCTGCATAGAGCCTGGACCAAAGTCTGTAAACAGTTGTTGATGGATGATCTGATTTCATCCAACCCTTATATACTGAGTACTGGGGGAAAAAAAAATGAAAGGATAACATAGGCTGTGGGCACATTCAAGCTGGCAGTTATGACAGTACACATGTGATGGACTAATCAGAAATCAGAGACTCCACTGGGGGCCTCACAACGTCTGGGCAGTCATCCTTGGTGATGCCAGCCCGAATGTCACTCAGTGCCCTGGGCTGCCAACCCCAGGTGTCTGGGGCTGGGATGCCTTTGGAGAAGTGTCCAAGCTCCCGTGGACAGACACGCCTCTGGGGCGACAGATAGCCCGATAGCCTCTATATGGGATAGCAGGACAAGAGGAGGGGGGCAGGAGATGGGGACAAGAAAGCGGAACTGTCAGAGATGGAGAGAGACATTCAGTTCAAAACAGTGAGTGAGATGGAAAGCCAGAGAGAGAGACACAGACAGACCCAGAGTGAGAGATAGAGAAATGAACAAATAGACACAGGAATGGAGAGAGATATCCACGGGGAAGAGGAGAGAAGGAGTAAAAAGAGGAGAAAGGAAAGGAAGAAAGTGAGTAAGAGACACAGAAATAGGAGGAAGACGAGGAGGAGTGAGGATTGGGTTTAGAGGGAGGAGGGGGGCTAAGCCAAGGTTACAGGAGGGTCCTGCGGCCCCACCCCCGCGCCTGGCACTCACTGCGGATCTCGGCCGTGGCGTACTTGGGGATCATGGAGTCAGTGGTGAGTTCGGGGTGCAGAATGCAGCCGTGCGTGTAGGCGTCCATGGGCAGCGCGTCCAGCAGCTCGCGGTACTGCAGCACCCGCGCGTGCTGGGGGCTGCCCGCCTCCGGCATCAGCGCCACCACATGCTCTGCGGGACACAGCGCGGGGCTGGGGAGGGGATGGAGGGCCCAGTCTTGGGCCTCCCGCCCCCCTGATTCAGAGAGGCCAGCCTCTGGCACCACACCCCCCAACCTCAGCATCCTGGAACCACAAATTATCCAGCGGTCTGGGGCCCACTCCCTTTCCTTGACTTCCCAGGTGATGCCAGTGGTAAAGAACTTGCCTGAGAATGCAGGAGATATGAGAGATGCTGGTTCAATCCCTGGGTCGGGAAGATTCTCCTGGAGGAGGGCATGGCAACCTACCCCAGTATTCTTGCCTGGAGAATCCCACGGACAGAGGAGTCTGGCGGGCTACAGTCCATGGGGTCACACAGAGTCGGACACGACTGAGCGACTAACACTTTCCTGGGCCCACCCCCTTTCCTTGACTCTTGGGATAAGGTCCTTACCAGGCTAACAGGGGACGCCAGTGGTCCTGCCCGCCTACCTCTCCTCCAGGGAGCCCTGCCAGACTGTCCTTCAAGGGGCAGCTTCTCACCTGCCAAGGCCTGTTTTCAGGTGGGAGTCTAGGCCTAGTGTTGCCAGACTTGGCGAGAAGTTGGAATCCTGGATGTTTGAAACTGAAACATCCTTGGTTTTTAAATGTTGGCAACTAATTTTTTTTTTTTTTTTTTTTAAACACTGCGCATCTGGGCCCGTCTCCGCCATGGGGACTGAACTACTGAACTTGAGCAGGGCCAGAGGGAAGGAAGGAACAGGGAGGGGTGGAGAAGAACTTGGGGGCTCTGAGGAGCTGGGCCCTGCTCACCTCTGGAAAGTTCTCGGGTATCCGAGCTGGTCTCCGGCTTCCCGGAGAGTCTGTTGCTTCTGACTGTGCTTATAGGGTTTCAGGGTCCCGACCGAACCCTGGCCTCTCTGGGTGATCGGGGTCCTGTCTGTGGGGACTTAGAAGGGGCTCTGGGCCCCGCTCGGGCCTGGGGGGCTCGGGAGGGGCTGTGGCCCAGTCTGTGACTCCTGAGTTCCTGGGAGGAGGCTATAGCCCCAGAGCTCCAAGTGGGGGTCCTCGGGGATCTGAGGATCTTGGAGGGGGTATCTGAGCCCAGCCTGTAGCCCATGGTTCCTTGTTGGGGAGACCAGGCCTGGGGGTTGGGGCGTGGGTTCCCAGGTTTGCCAAGCTTCCGGGCGCTGTCTGGGCCTGCGCGGCCACCGTACCTCCAGTGAACGTGCGCTCCACGTAGTCGATGATCTGGTCGTAGTCGCTGATGATGTTGTCGCGGTGGATGATGACGGGCACTTCCTCGCCCAGGTTGAGCCGCATGAACCAGGGCTCCTTGTGCTCGCTCTGTGGCAGGCTCACGTCCCGCTCCTCACACGCCAGGCCCTTCTCGGCGATCACCAGCCGCACCTGCAGGCGCCAGGGTCAGAGCGGGGAAGGCGGGAAGACACACGGGGACCCTCTGCCCGGGTGGGGCGGGGCGTGGAGGAAGAGGGGTCAGAGGTCACACACCAGAGGGGACATGTTGCTGGAACCCATTCCTGGGCCCCTGGGGTGCTGGACGGGGTGGCGTACCTCGTGGGGGCCTGGTGCTTGGTGCCTGCTGCCTGGTGGAGGGAGGAAGACAGCTCTGCCCTGGGGACCAGGGGCAGTGCTGACTGGTGGTTAGGGAGCTGGGAGTCACAGTTGGACATAGTTGGGATAGGATTTCTGGCTCTGCTGTGTGAATTTGGGCAGATTCCTTACACTTTCTAGGCTTCAGATTTTTTTGTTGTTGCGGAATTGAAGTATTAATAATAGCACCGACACAGTGTCTGGTACATAGAAAGCACTTAATTCATGATTATCATTATCAGGATTGGACTCAGCCTGGCTTCCAAACGTGAATCTGACCAGGAAATTTGCAGAATTTCTTATCATCATCATAATCAACAGCAAAATTTCTCAAATGATTTGAGAAATCTAAAGTGAGGTGAAAAGAATTTGCTGACATCAGCCTAGCCCTTTATTGTCCCCAAACACCTTCCTATCTGGTCGTTGGATGCTCACAACAGCCTTTCATAGGGTGGCAGAGCAGGGACCATCTCCCTGTTTATCTTGATGAGAAAGTGAAAGCCCAGAGAGGGCAACTAACTTACTCAAAGCCACACAGCCACTTTGGCAGTTGACCTAAAACTAGAAGGTTCCTGACTCCCAGACTAGTGTTCTCTGCCCCGGGGGCTCCTTCCAGGGAGTCTTGGACCTGCCCTCTCCAGAGTCTTTCCCTAAGGTCCAGAGGGTCCCTGACAAACACTGGAGCTGGTAGATTCTAATGGAGAGTTTTGAGGCTAGCTTGCTCCTGATCCAGCCCAACAGTTCTTAGCTGGGAGATGGTTAATGACCACCTAGTCCAACTGTCCTCTCTCTGTGGACTGAGACTCAGAGAGAAAGCTCGGCTTGTCCAAGGTCTCCCAGCAAAAGGATGGCAAGTTCCATGCCTACAAGCTCTCCCTATTTCTGTCTCCAGCCCAGGAGAAAGAGAAGGCGTCCCAAGAGAAGCACAGGTCTCTTCTGGTAAAGCATCGATGACCCCCCTCCATACCTAGGTGGTAACTCCTGAGCCTGGGTGTCCCCAGTCTTCCTCCCAGATACCAAGAGGTAAGCTCCCAGAAGAGGCAACATGGTGTTATAGTCAAAATGTTAAGCTGCGTGCCAGACTGTGCCAGTTCAAGTCCCAGCTCTAGCACTTAATTGCTGGAGAAGGAAATGGCAACCCACTCCAGTGTTCTTGCCTGGAAAGTTCCATGGACGGAGGAGCCTGGTAGGCTAGAGCCCATGGGGTCACAAAGAGTCAGACATGACTGACTGACTTCACTTTCTTTCTTTCTTTCTTGGCTTTACAAGTAGCTCTCCATTTGTGTGCCTCAGTTTCCTCATCTGTTCAATGGAAGTCTCACGAGTAAATTCCTCAGAGGGTTGTTGTGAGGATTAGATAGATTAGTCCCTGTGGAACAGTGCCTGGCATACTGTAGGGGTAATGTGTGTCTTGGCTTCTTGAATTAGACTAGGTTTTGGAGGCAGACAGACCTGAACTTGAAGGCTGACTCTGCTGCTTATTTGCTATATGACTTTGGGCAAGTCACGTGACCTCTCTGATCCCTAGCTTCTGTGAAATGAGGAATGTATTTTACTCCTTCAAGGCTGGCAAAAGGTTGAGGTGGAATGACATGGATAAAGTCCCAGTGTGAGAGGTTAATTCATGGGTTCCAACATCACTGTTATCACACACACACACACACACACACACACACACACTGCCCTACCCTGCATTCCTGGTTGATGTCTTAGAGTACTTGATGCCCCACCCTCACAGCTAACATGAACAACCCCGTCTGTGTGCTGGACTGTGGGGAAGAAGGGGTAATCAGCCCTTGAAGCCCCCAGCCCTCACCCAGATTCATTTGCTGCAGGAGCCAAAAGCAGGCCCCGTGGGCAGGATGGGGAGGCAGGGGACTCAGGTCCTCAGCCTGGCTCTGCCGTGGGGCAATGCTGTGTGACCTCGGAACTACTGCTGCCCCTTTCTGAACCTCCTTTTAATTGTTAGTAAAATGAAAGGCTGAACTCCGTGTTCTCAGAGTGTCCCGTGGCCCTGCTTTGAGCTGATGCTACATTCAGATCCTGCCGGAGACAGGGCTGGCTCTGCCCTCCTTGGCAGAGGGTGGGAACTGCTGGTTCTAAGATGGGGGGAACTGTGGCAGAGGGAGTGCCAGGGTGGCATTTGTTAGGTCTAGTCGTGTGAGTGTGTGTGCATGTGTCTGAGTGGCAGCTGTGTAAGTGAGCAAATGTCTGCGCATGTGTGTGCACGAGTGTGGGTGGGTATGGATACAAATCAGTGTGAGCATCCAGTCTTGTGTGAGCATTTGTACATGAGTGTGAATATGAGTGTGTGTGCCTGTGTGTGTATAAGTGTGAGTGGGCATGACGGAAAGCATTTATATGTGTATCTTTGAGCTCATGGGTGGTGCCTGTGCCCTGTAGGAGCTGCAGGGCAGTCAAGGCTGGAGTTCTGCTGGAACCCAACCAACCATTCCCCTCTAGCCCATCCCGGCGAGCTCCGCTGGGCCATCCAGCCTCTGGGTCAGGCTGGGATCTCTGGATGTATGGAAACAGAAACTAAATCAGGCCTTTGCCCTTGGCAGGTCCAGACATTTGACGGTGCATCCTGGCAGGGCGTCTACTCCCAGGGCCCTGGCCTTGAACTTCAGTAAGGATGCCTGGTGGTGGGACTCCTGCCTGGGTAGGGGACTATCTTTAGAGGAACAACAGTCCTGCTTGGAGCTGCTTCGGGGTCACACTGGCAAGCAGCCAAGGAGACTTTCTCCTTTAGCTGTGCTGCAGGCCACAGCCATGTGCCATTCTGCGGGGGAGGAGAGTGTGGGAGGAAGCCAGGCCCGGGGGAAGGGCATGCAGCCATCAAGGCCATCTGCCATCTCTACCTCTTGGAGGCTGGGTCAGACTCAGGTGGTCACCACTCAGTGTGACCAGGCATCAGCCATCTCTGGGCAAACTGTCTCCCCTGTGGGTGCCTGGAATTCACCCACTGGTGCTTCACTGTCGTGGTTAGGCACTGTCCCCCCTTACCCAGGCCCTGAACAAATGGTGATGGGCTGGGTTGGTGTCTCTGTCCAGCCACTTAGTTGCTGTGTGACTTTGTAAAAGATACTTGGAGTCTCTGAATCTTAGTTTATTTGTCTCAAATACTTTTTTGAAAAAAATTAATAAGCTTTATTTCTTAGAGCAGTTTTAGGCTTACAGAATCAAATGCCTTTTAATATAACATTTTGAAGCTTACAAATGAGCCCTTTTTCAGCACTTATTTACTGAATGCTTACTCTGCGCCAGGTCTCATTCTAAGTGCTTGAAACTCAGAAGTGAACAAACCAAAGGTAACTGCCCACAGGGAGCTGACACTCTAATGGGTGCAGACAGAAGACAAGCAGTTAAAATGAGATAGTGTGTCAAAAGAGTGAGTTCATTGGGAAAAAAAGAAAAAAAGCAGAGCAAGGTAAGGGAAATTGGGGGTCCAGGGCATTTTAAATAGGGTGATCCAGGGACTTCCCTGGTGGTCCAGTGGTTAACAATCCGCCTACCAGTGCAGGGGATGCAGGTTCGATCCCTGGATGGGGAACTGAGATCCCACATGCCGTGGGGCAACTAAGTCCACACGCCACAACTGGAGTGTCTGTGTTGAAGCTGCTGCGCCTGCCTGCAGTAGAGTCAGTGCTCCGCAACTAGAGAGGCCCATGCGCTGTAACGAAGACCCAGGGCGGCCAAAAAAAAAAAAAAAACCAACAGAGTGATCCATCAGGGCAGGCCTCTCTGAGAAGGTGACATTTGAGCAAAGGACAAAGTGATGGGGTAGTTCAAACAGTGATCTGAGGAAGCGAGTTCCAGGCAGAGGGGACAGCCCGTGCAAAGGCCCTCAGGTGGAGATGTCTGAAATTTTTGAGAAATGGTGAGATGGCCAGAGTGACTGCAGCAGGATGTATGGGAGACAGAGGAGAGGGGATCAGGAAGAGTCGTGCACAGGGATTTTTAATAGAGGTTCCTAGACCCCGGGGTCTATGAATAAAATCAGGGAGTCCTTGAACTAGGATGGGAAAATTACAGGTTTATTTTCAGTCATCTCAGGCTGACACTTAGCATTCTCTTCAATTATGAGTGTAGGCGACAAGGCATGGTAGTGTTAGCAGTGCCTGCAATATTGTCACCACTAGGAATCAGATACTGTCATCACTTCACAGCTGCTGCAGTTATAACTGTCACGACTTCAACATTACAGTAGTCATCAGTCCTGGCACTCGATCACGTGATACGATGGGTTAATACATATTATTATGTAATTCATTTGTTTTGGAAAATATGTCAATAGCTGTACTTCGGTAGGACTGGTTTTCCTTCTAATCCAATGCTCCTATGTATTGATGTTACTCAGTTAAAAACACTATTCTGAGAAAAGTTCATAGGCTTCCCCCTATTGATGAGGATTCCACAGCCAGGCAAGGTTAGATCCTGCAGGAGGGCCTGAGGCCATTATGACAACTCTGGATTTTTCCCAGAGGGACTTGGGAGCCACTGCAGACTTCTGAGCGGAGGAGAGGTGGGCTGTGCAGTCCTCGCCTGTGGCACTCCTGGGAGTGGGGGTGGAGCTGGAACATGGCCAAGGGCAACATGGACAGGACTGGGGTGCCAGTGCCCAGGAGCTTGACAAGCAAGGCCAGAGTGGCAGGTCGAGGCCATTTACTTGCCTTCTGCCATGTGTGGGAGGGCCCTCTGGGAACTGCTGTGCATACAGGCAGGGCCCTTTAGGACTGATGGAAAAGAAGGCAACGCTAAGCTCCTGCTGTGTGCCTGACACTTAACATGTGTCCATGTCCTCTGAATCCCCCAGAAATCCTGCAGAGCCAGATGCAAATGTCCCCCTTTCCAGAGGAGGATATAGAGGCACTGAGAGGTGAAGTGACTTGTCCAAGGTCACACAGCCAGTGAGCACTCAAGATGAAACCAGAAGCCAGGACCATCTGACTGCACAGCCCAAGAGCTTTCTGCCAGGCTGCACTGCCTCTAGAACCCACCATGGGCACCTGGGCAAGGAGAAGGCCCTGGCAGGAGAGGCAGGAGAATGCCTTTGTCAGAGGCTTGGTCACAAATGGGATTGCATTGGGTGGTCCCATCCTTGACTTAGGGGGCAACTTAGCCCTGAGCTGAGCTCATCCTGAATAAGAAATATTCAGGAGGCTTCCTCGGGAAATGGTGATGGGAGGTGCCAGCCCCAAACCCCTGTCCAGTCCTGGACATTGGGGCTTGTCTCCTGAGGTTCTGGGGGAGGAGGAGATCCTGGCATCTGGAAGTGGGTCTGACTCATTCCCAAATCACCAGCAACTTTGTCGAGCCTGGCGTGCAGTAGGTGTTCAGCACGCATGTATAGAATTTATGGACGAGTCCCCGCGTGACCTTGGTTAACTCCATCTCCTCCTTTACCTCACACTTTAGTGATATCATTATCAACAGAGCCCTGATCTTGTGCCAGGCACTGCTATCAGCACTTTTTGTGTATCATCTCATTTTACTATCACAAATAGCCCTCTGTAGAAGGTACTGCCATTAGCTCCATTTTACAGATGATAAAACTGAGGCTTTGGGGGAGGCAAAATGACCTGCCAAAAACTCCATGGTGAATTATTGGGGAAGATGGCTCTCCTGCTGGGGACTGTCTGGCCTCAGAGTTTGTACTTTAAACTGGGAACTACTCAAAGGAGAGTCGGTGGACCAGCTTCATCAGCATCACCTGGTCGTCTGTTAGAATGCAGCATCTTTGGCCCCACTCCAGATCTACTGAATCAAAATCTTTGAGGTGGGACCCAGTGTTCTGTGTTTGAAACAGTAATGTATGCTCACGTGCGACTAGTGCCAGTGTAGAACACGACTTAGCGACTGAACAAGTGTAAAACTATGAGCTATAACACCTTTTCAACAACTCTCTCAGCAACCCTAAGAAGGGGTTGCAATTAGAGGAAATAGCTATAATTGTTACTATTATCCCATTTTCCAGATGATGAAAACTGAGCCCGAACCCCAAAATCAAATCAAAGACTGGTTCCAAGGCCATTTCTCTTTAAGGCATCTATTTCTCCATCTGGAAAATACGTGACTGGAACAGAAGGATCTTCAGGGAGAAGCGGAAGGGTCAGGCAATGGGTGACCCGTAGGCTGCACCAGGACCCAGCGGCTGGGACCTGGCCATGGTGCTGAATTTGTGCCTCATAGATAGGACAGCCCAGGGTTGGAGATTGCGCCCCTAGAGGTGCCCTGGTCTTACAGGTGCGGGGTTCGGACCTCACCCCTAGAAAGCGGGAACCCCGATAACTTAACAACGGGCTGGATTCCCAACCACCTTCCAGCTCCCCTGAGTCTGAGAAAGGGCTGTGGGGTTGTCTGTGCCTTTAAGAGCAGAAAACACACATCTTATGGGCCGAGCTGAGGTTTGGGGAGACGGGTTAACTCGTTGCATCTCAGCTCAAAATTAGGGGTATAAATGGAGGGCTAGGGTCAGACCCTTCAAACCCCAGTTAGAAGAAGTCCCCCAGCCGGACAGAGAGGCAGGAGAGCTTTGACCCGAAGGCCTGTGGTATCGGGATAGAAGCGCAGAGGGCAGGCCTGCGATGGGACTGGGGCTGGAGGCTGGACCCCAGGAAGCGCTCCTCCCCCTCTCCGCAGCAGCCGCCCCCTCCAACAGGCCACCTTCCCAGCAGTGCCCATTCCCTTCCCCTTGCCTTTGTCTCTCTTCTCAGCCCTCCAACAGATCAGGTCTTTCTGGGAGGGAAAGAGGCAGAATGGCTGTGCCTAGGATGAGGGACGGTGCTCCTGGGGCCCAAGACAGGGTCAGTCACCTCCCCGGAGAGCAGCCCAGCGTCCCCCGTCCTCCGGGCCCCCCAACTCCAGATTCTACCCTCCAGTCTCTGAGCAGATCTTCGGATCCTTAAACCCTCCCGGGTCCCCTCCCCCAAGTCTCCCAGCCGCGAGGCGCATCGGGTTCCCCGGCTCCCTCCAGGCTACCTTCTGCGAGCTGAAGGACTGAGTCCAGTGGTACAG
>NW_011494726.1:860111-873408 GCF_000754665.1 Bison bison bison
CCTTCCCCGTGAATGTCATTACTCACTGGGCGCGAGGGGGAGGGGCGAGGGGGATCCCGGGAGCTCACTCCCTCCTCCTCCCCTTGGCCCGCCCCTGGCCCGTGTCGGAAAAGCCGTCAGTCCTCGGTCAAGCTCGGTGGAAGGGCGCGAGGCGCCGTAGGAAAGTGGACCATGTCCCCAAGTACTCCAGTCTGGCCAGTTACCTGCCGAAGATTCCACCATTGCAAACACATTCTGCCTCTCAATCTTCGAAAAGGCAAATGGGACCGCTGGGATTATAGGAATCCATTCCTTTTATCAATTAGAGTCTGGAAATAGCTGGTTTCTTTTTGAAGCTGTTATTTTCTAACTTTTCTCCAGAAGGACCTTTAGGGGTTAAAGGGAACACATTATGATCTATTGAACAAACACTTACATAGCACTTCCTGTGTTTCCAGACTCTTGTCCTAAAGGCTTTTCAACCATCCGTTCATTTAACCATCACAATAATCCTATTAGCTTCATTTTATAAACAGAGGAGGAAACTGAGGCACAGAGGGTCTAGGTGACCTTAGGCAAGGTCACCTAGCTAGTAAGTGGTGAAGCTGAGATCCAAACCCAGGCTTAGTAGCTCCAGAGTCTTTGATTTTAGCCATAAGGTCATTATGTGACATTCATATAAAGGACAGCAGAGCAAGCATTTATCAACCCAAGTAATCTACATGCATCATCTCATTTCATCTGCACAGTAATAATTTTTCACCTTACCTCACAGGTAAGGGAGGTGAGGCTCAGAGGCACTGAGTCATTGGTCCAAGGTCACATCTTCACCCCGGAAGACTGAAGCAAACTAGAGGAGCCCTGTATTGGCTTTGTTGTCACATGATTTACCCTAAACATTCATGGGTGTGTGCATACTAAGTCGCTTCAGTCGTGTCCAACTGTGTGACCCCATGGATGGTAGCCCCTGGCTCTTCTGTCCATGGAATTCTCCAGGCAAGAATACTGGAGTGGGTTACCATGCCCTCCTCCAGGGGATCTTCCTGACCCTGGACTTGAACCTAAATCTCTTACGTCTCCAGCATTGGCAGGTGGGTTCTTTACCACTAGTACCACCTGAGAGGCCCCCGATTCATGGAACTTTACATAAATTCCCTAATATATTCTTGCTTGCCTTGCTGTATTTTATTTATCATTGAGCAAATAGATTCAAATAGAAACGTTAGCTTCTCAGTTTGCCCTCTACTGCCCACCCCAGGTCATGCTACCATGGGCCCTTGAGCCCATCACCCCAGATCAATTAGCATATCTCTGGTGGAACCAGTGTCCTTTCTTCTACCAGATAACAGCAGTTCTGTGGTCCAAGAGTTTCCTTTTTGTGTTGGTTGCCAGGAACCTTGAAACCATGTTCTAGTTGCCACATCAACCTCCCTGGTTCAGCAAAATCTCTCTCTTTTTAAAAAATGTAATCAATTAATTTATTTTTGGCTGTGTGAAGTCTTTGTTTCTGCTCTTGGGATTTCTCTAGTTGTGGCAAGTGGGGCTACCCTCTAGTGCGATGCTAGGACTTTTCATTGTGGTGGCTTCTCTTGTTGCAGAAGGTGGACTCTAGAGCGTACAGGCTTCAGTCATTGTAGCACGCCAGCTTAGTTGCCCCAAGTAGGCATGTGAAATCTTCCCGGACCAGGGATCAAACACATGTCCTCTTCTTTGGCAGGTGGATCCTTAACCACTGGCTAACCAGAGACGTTTAGCAAATTCTCTTTTTATGAAAGTTTTATTTCTTCCTCAAAATGTCTTATTCACAGTTTAATTTTGCAAAGGACATGATATGTCTTGGAAAATTCAAAAATCTATGAATACAGGAGAGTAAGACCTTAGAAATTTGATCAGTGTGGAAAATCTCGGCCCCTATCTGTATCTTTGACCTGAATGCATACAGAGAGCCTGACTCAGAGCAGCCGCATTGAAATATGTATTATTTATCTCAACAAACATTAATATTAATCATGTACTCACTATGTGCAAAACACTTTTTGAGGCAAAGTAATAAGACAGACACTGGTTTGTTGTTTGCATTTTTCACTTAGCAGCACATCTTGGAAAGAGTTTCCTACCAGCACAGGTATAACCCATACTTTATAACAGTTCATGCCGTGTGGATGCAACATAAATTGATGAATATATGTGCTGTCTCCAGCCTTTTGTTATAAAACAATGCCTCAGTAAATATCCTTATTCATATAAACTTATGCACATGTTTGAAGATAATCTATATGATAAATTTAAAATTGGAATAGCTGGATCAAAAGTATGTCTTTGCCAAAGTTCCCTCTGAAGAGGCTGTACCAGTTTATGCATGCGTGTCTGCTTCAGTCTCTTTGCAACCTCATGAACTGTAGCCCACCAGGCTCCTCTGTCCATGGGATTCTCCAGGCAAGAATACTGGAGTGGGCTGCCATTCCCCTCTCCAGGGGTTCTTCCCAACCCAGGAATAGAACCCTTGTCTACTGCATTGCAGGCAGATTCTTTATTGTTTGAACCACTAGAGAAGCCTATACCAATTTACACTCCCCTACTAATGATCTATGAAACTGCCCATTTCTCTACACCCTTGACAACAAAGCATACTTTTAAACTTTTTTTTCATTTTCTATGGGTGAAAACGATATCTTGTAGGTTTTTTTGCTTTTCTTTTTTGACTTTTATTATAAAAAATTCCAACATATGAAACAACAAAGAAAATAGCTCAATGAACACCCATGAATCAATCACCAAGACAGAATCATTGTTAAAATTTTACAACATTTGTTTAATTGGGGGGGGTTGCAGTGAGGACTTGAAGTATTTTGAAATAAATTATATGATATTTTGAAATAAATTGTATAATATTTCATTCATTAAATATTTCAGCATTACTTTGTATCTAACCTAGGTCATTTTTAAACATCATTTTCACATTTAAAAAGTTAAAAATAACATCCTAATATCTAGCTTAGACAGTAAGTCCCTTACATATGAATGAGTTCCGTTCCAAGAGCATGTTCATAAATCCAGTTTGTAAGTCTAACAAAGTTAGCCTAGGAACTCTATTAACACAATAGGCTATATACTACTACACTGTAACAGGTTTATAGTATCTTTCACATATAAATAACACATAAACAAACAGAAAATGAAGAAAACATTTTTAATCTTACAGTACAGTGCCTTGAAAAGTCGTAGTACAGTACCGGGCTGTAGTACAGTAGTACAGTACAGCATCTGGCATTTGGGGCTGGCATCAAGTGTATGGTCAAGAAGCGTTACTGACCAGAGGAAAGAAAGCAGGTGGGAGATGGTAGAACTGAGGGATCAAAACAATAGGAGACGGAGGGCAAGCTGCAGTTTCACTCAGGCCTGAGGTCAATGACACAGGTTCTGGTTCTTCGCTGGGTTCAATTCTACCTACCTTTCTGAAAAAAGGATCCAGCGATGTCTGGGTAGGAGCTCTCTTTTTGTCATCAGAGATGACACAGTAGCACCGGACTGCATTGTAAACAGCGGTTGCAACCTTCACGTCCCATTCTACATTCAGGTCCTATATCTCAAAAACTAACAGTGCCTCCTCGAATAAAGAAAATCCTCTTGCCATTTCCTGCATTGTGGATCTCTTTGACTCTTCAGTGACTTCTTCCTCTTGTCTCTCTGCGTCCTTTCTTTGGGCCTCCAATTCCATCAGGTCTTGATTGGTAAGTTCCTCCTGGTGCACGGCAAGGGGTTCAGTGCAGCTGTCCTCTTGCAAATGTAGTTTGAAATAAAGATACTGTACTACTGTACTCTACAATACTGTACAGTAGAGTACACAAAAGCACAACCACTTGTAGAAGATTTACACGTGTGACAGTGTACACCAGACATATGAACTAGCTAGCGTGATTGGACATGTGAATGCATGTTCGAATAAACTTTGAAAGTTCACAGCTTGAAGGTTCGTATGTAGGGGACTCACTGTATTTGAATTTCTCCAGCTGTACCAGGATGTCTTTATTCAGTTCAGTTCAGTTGCTCAGTCATGTCCGACTCTTTGCGACCCCATGAATCGCAGCACGCCAGGCCTCCCTGTCCATTACCAACTCCCGGAATTCACTCAGACTCGTCCATCGAGTCAGTGATGCCATCCAGCCATCTCATCCTCTGTCGTCCCCTTCTCCTCCTGCCCCCTAACCCTCCCAGCATCAGAGTCTTTTCCAATGAGTCAACTCTTCGCATGAGGTGGCCAAAGTACTGGAGTTTCAGCCTCAGCATCATTCCTTCCAAAAAAATCCCAGGGCTGATCTCCTTCAGAATGGATTGGTTGGATCTGTTTGCAGTCCAAGGGACTCTTAAGAGTCTTCTCCAGCACCACAGTTCAAAAGCATCAATTCTTCGGTGCTCAGCTTTCTTCACAGTCCAACTCTCACATGTCTTTATAGCTGCTTTCAATCAAGGATCATGCAAAACAAGTTCTGTTCTAATTCTGTTAGATCTCTTAAGTCTCTGAATCTAGAATGGTTCTCACCACTCTCCTCCAACATTGACTCATGAAGAGACTGGACTGGTTGTCTTGTACAATGTCCCACTTTGGGATTTGCCTGATTGCAGGATTCTTTAACTTTTGGTGTGCCCCCACTTGCCCTGCCCCCTGTATTTCTTTAAACTAGTCCTTAGGTCTAAAGGATAGATTAGATTGAGGTTAAACTTTTTGACGTCAAGAATTTAATCAACACATCATGGGTGTTGCTGTTTGCTTTATCCTGTCTCTCACCAGGAGGTCCATGATGTCTTGCTGTCCCATTATTAATGATGCCAAGTCTGATTCAAGGGTAAGGTGGTGATCATGTCTCTCCCCAAATGTCTATTTTTCTTCTTCCATCAGAACCTGGAGTATCCAGTTTCTCATCCATGGATGGTCCTTGACTGAGTCAATAATTGGAGGTTGAACCGTGATTTTCTAATTTTGTCCTTTCAGTAGCATTTCTCAGCTGGCATTCTTCATTTGAATTTCATTAATTATGACTGGAGTTGACCATCCTCTCAAATGTTTAAAAGCCGTTTAGATTTCTCTCCCAGTGAATTACCTGTGTTTCCATGGGGACCTGGGCAATTATGGCACAGCGTGATGAGGGCTATGACCAAGATAGGAACATGGGGTTCAGATACAGCTGGGAAGGGACCATGGATCTGCCCCACCTAGATTCTGGACATGCCAGGGAAGGCTCTCAGGAGATGGAGGCTCCTGGTATGGGTTCCTCCAAAGCAGACCTTGAGACAAGAATTGAAGGAGAAGCAATTGATTTGGGAAATGAAGGAAATCCTGGAGGCAAGGGCAGGAAATGAGACAGGAAATCAGCCAAAGAAGGCGCGTTATCAAGTAACTTAGCACTGTGAATGTCTAGAGCTTAGTTGCCATGGGCAAATTCTAAGACCATTGTAAAGTACCTTGGCATTATCTGCTAAAGGAAGAGAACTCTTGTAATTGTACACCAAGTCCAGTTTGTCATTGGTTAAACGTTTGTCCTTGGGGGAGTGTTAATTTCCCAGCATTTCAGGCCTGCCTTGAAGTTGGCAGAGTGGATTCTAGTGACCACAAAAGCCCTTAGGCAACAAATGTGGGTGCTGCTAGCTGGGGTCAGCCAGCATGCACCGAAATGGTAAAAGTGAAGACATTAGGGCACCACCGGCATCTGCAGGGACCTCTAAGCAGAGACTTAAAGGATGCGGAGACAGGAGCCTGTTGAAGAGAAGATGGGGAACGGGATGTGTGCTCCAGGCAGAGAGAGCAGCAGGTGCCAGAGCCCAGAGGTGAGTTAGGTGAGCCTGAGGGACCAACGGACTTTCATGTGGTTGAGGGCAGAGGTGAGAGGTGAGGCCAAGTCAGACCTGTTCAGCCACTTTTAGGACTTGTCACGTCATGCCGTCATGCCGTAGGCACTGGGGAGTCACTGGAGAGTTGGTTTTTAAATTTATTTTTGGCTGCTCTGGGATTTTGTTGCTGCACACAGGCTTCCTCTAGTTGGAGAGAGCAGGGCTGCTCTCTAGTTGCGGTTCGCAGGCTTCTCCCTGCAGTGATTTCGCTTGTTGGCAGAGCACAGGCTCTGGGGCCTGCAGGCCCTCCGTAGTTGCGGCACGTGGGCTCCAGAGCCCAGCTCAGTAGTTGCGGCGCACGGGCTTAGTTGCCTCATGGCATGTGGGATCCTCCCAGACCAGGGATTGAACCCATGTCCCCTGCATTGGCAAGCGGATTCTTAACCACTGGACCACCAGGGAAGCCCACCTGGAGAGTTGTAAGCAGGGAAGTAACATCAGTTTAGGTACCAGAAACGTGCATACTATCATACCAATGGACTAATTCACATTGGAGGCTAGATGTTCCTTCCTCACTAGTGATGGGACTCCTGTCCTTCTTCCATGACAAGTAGGGATGGACTGGGCTTGAATGTGAGCTCAGGGCACAGTGAGATGGAGAGTCTTAGGGAAACATTTCACTTGGCCCCACTACTGGCAGATTTTAATGTATAATATATGTTTTGTACTAACAGCTCTGAGGGTTTCCCACGTGCCAGACACTGTGCTAAGCTCCGTACAGTCATTGTCTCAGTCGAGGTGACATTTTTACCATTCTGATAACACAGATGAGGAAATTGCTGCTCAGGTGGATGGAGTCACTATTAGGTCAAAGCCAGCAGCTAACAAACACCCAAGTCCATAGAAAATGGAATTATGATTGTCTAGACAATTGAGGGTTAAATATATGAGTAAATCCTTACAAGGGGACAATTTATATTCATTATAGGAGGAAGGTTACAGTTAAAAATGAGTTACAATGATATAAGTTACTATAAATTTTCTATGTAGCTTAGATTACCATAAATGTAAAAAGAAAATAAAAAGCAGGTTACCAAAAAAGTAAGTGGAATTCAATTTAAATTTTAAAAATATATGAATCAGGGAAGGATAGTCAATAAAAGTGGTTCTGTGGTTAGACTGGGGTGGGTGGAGACAGAGGTAAGAAGAAATGATGAGTGATTTTTTTCCTTCTTAATTGGATTTGCTGGTTTTCCTACCATTATTGTCTGAATTTTGCATCACCACAAAAATTCATATGTTGAAGCCCTAAGCCCTAGTGTGACTGTATTTGGAGGTGGGGTGTTTATGGAAATACTCAAGATACCTAATAGGACTGGTGTCTTTTAAGAGGAAGAAACACCAGATCTCTCTCTCTCTCTCCCTTTTCGAGCACCACAGAAAGGCCATCTGGGGACATAGTGAGGAGGTGACCTTCGACAAGCCACAAGAGAGATCTCCCCAGAAACCAACTGTAGCAGGACTTTGATCTTGGACTTTCAGCTCCCAGAACTGTGAGAAAGTACGTTTCTGTTTTTTAAGCCACCAGTTTGTGATGCTTTGTTAAGGCAGCCAGAACCAGATTAATACACTTACACCAGAAATGCATAATTTAAATATTTTCAAAAGAATTCAAAGTTGATTTAAAAAAAAAGATACTGCTGGATTTCCCTTTACTCCTGGAAGCAAAGCTGGTTTTGGTTCCCACACTACAGGCTTCAAAGAGGGAGGAATTAGCGTGGTTTGTGTCTGACTCTCTGCAACCCTATGGACTGTAGCCTGCCAGGCTCCTCTGTCCATGTGATTTTTCTGGCAAAAATACTGGAACGAGTTGCCATTTCATACTCCAGAGGATCCTCCCCACCCAGGGATCGAACTCGCATCTCCTGCATCTCCTGCATTGGCAGTCGGAGTCTTTACCACTGAGGCATCTGGAAGCTGCTCTGTGTCCTATAGCCAGACCCTTTACAGAAATCCCACAAGAAGAGTACTAATGTCCACACTTGACATGGTAAAACAGGCTCAGCAAATATGAAATGCCTAATCTCACATCACTATGTAGGGACCAGCCGAGCTCATGCTGGGCTCCAGGTCTACCGGATCCCCAGATACACCTGAGTTCTCTTCTCCTCCTACCACTGTCTGCATGGAGCAGGTGCTGAAATGGTCACAGACATGGGTGGTGTGGAGGTGGCCGACATCCTTCGGCCAGTAAGCATCAGTCAGGAGATTTTCCTTCCAAGTTCTGGGTAGGATGAATGGTTCTCCTGAAAGTTATTAATAGAAGTCACCTGAAGGAATTCACTGGGGAAAATCCTAACAGCAAATGCACCTAATGGCTACATTTATTACATCAGGAGCCACTGACTCGGGAAGCTACAGGGATCAGGGAAATGCCATAAATGCCGTAAATATGAGGTTAACCAGGTATGAACCCACAGGGCGGGGTGGAGGCTGTGGCAAGTCATAGACCACAAGTCCCACCCTATGGGGCCAGACGCTTCCTATACTGCCTTACGGGAAAGCAACCCCAGTTGCCAGTTATTCTGGGTTTTCAAGAACTTGGAAATGCAGAGGTTTGTGGGAAATTGTTCAATTAAAATTTTTTTTTGTAGATCAAAAAAAAAGCCACAGGACAAGCATAACAAAACGACTTGTGAGTCAGAGTTAAACTCTCATACAGTTAGTTTGAAGCCTCTATTTTTGATAATTTAATTTTTCCACAATCCTGGAGGCAGTGTGTTAGTTAATGTAGCACTAGCTACTGTAACAGCTAAACTGCCAAGTCATAGTGACTTTATGCAGTTGAGGTTTATTTTTTCACTCATATTGTTCCAGTTAGCAGAAGGTGAGGAGAGAGGCAGGGAGTGCAGTCAATCTGCCTCTGTGGCTTCAAAGATCACCCAGGCATTGACATCCAATGGGCATTGATCACTAACGGGCAGATGGTGAAGAGAGAAAACTGAAGACCAGATGAGCACTCCTTACTCTGACCACCTACTGTTGGACAGAACGCTGTGGCCACCTCACTTGAACACAGATCAGAGCTGGGTATGTAAGTCCCTGGCCTGTGGCAGCCACTTTCCAACAACTCTATTCTGCAGACTCATCCACAGATCTTATCCATCCCTGCCTCAGGCAGTTATTATCATCTCTGGTTTATCAGTGGAGATCCAAATCCCAGAGAGGCAAATCGACCCATGAGAAGTCACATAGCCAGGAGCACTGTCTTTCCAATCGAGGAATCATTTTTCTATCTTAACCTTTCCCAAACTTGCCATCTCGTGAGCATATACAGATTGTTAATATACAGATTCCTAGCCCTCATCCCAGACCCTGAACTGAATGTCTTGGGGGAGAATGTGGTAACCTGTACTTTCACTGAGAATCCCAGGATGCACCCTGGAATTGTCTGGGGAACTGTGTGAAATGCTAATCTCTGGGTTCTAACGCCTAGAAACTCTGATTCAGTTGGTCCATAGGGAGGGTCCCTGACATGGACCTGTTGTCAAGCTCTCAGGTGACTCTGATGTGCAGCCAAGACTCAGAAACACTGCCTCTGGTCCCCAGTCTAATGGGGCTGGGGGAGATTTACAAACTAAAGCAGCAAGAGAGAGGAAAGAAGGAAGGGAAGCAATGAGGGAGGAAGAAAGGGAGGGATACCACGTGATTCTCAATCTTCAGAATCAGCATTAAAAAAAACAACAACTTTTGGCCACACCACATGTGAGATCTTAGTTCCCCAAACAGGGGATCGAACCCATACCCTCTGAGGTGGAAACATGGAGTCTTAACCACTGGACCGCCAGGGAAGTCCCAGAATCAGCATTTTAAAAAAACTCTTCAAATGATTCTAACATGCAATCCATGTTGAAACCTACTGAATAAATGGACCACAAGATTCTGATTCAGTAGGTTTGGGGTGAGCCAAACTTTCCTTATTTTTAAAGTGGAGACTGTGATTCCACTGCTCTAGAGCTTTGCTACTCAAAGTCCGAGCTGAAGTATCAGTGCATCACTGGGAACTTGTAAGAAGTGCAGACTCTCAGGCCCTACCCTTGACCTGCTAAACTAAACCCACAATTCAACAGGACCCCGAGGAGATGAGCACATACATGAATGGGAGAGGCACTGCTCTCAGGCTCACAAACTTTTTGTCGAGAGGACAGCAGTTTAGTCCTTCAATCAGGGCCGGTCCAGCTTCTCTCCCATCTCCACTCACCCCCTTTTGAGGCTGCAGAACCTTTTCTAGTGTCACCAGCATAGTCTATCCTCAAAAGGTAGACTATTCTTAAAGGTGTGGGCCTTGCTGCCCGCATACCATGGGCATCTGCTCTTGGACACTTTGTTAGAAGATCTGGGCATGCGCACTGGTTGATGACTCAACAGGGGGCTTGCAGATCCCTCCTCCCAGGGCAGGACATCACAGATGTGAGACATTGACTTGAGGACCAGATCGTGGTTGCTTCACAGGAAGATCTTTTTATGGACTCCCCTGGTTTTCCAGGGGCTAAGAGTCCGCACTTCCAATGCAGGAAGCCTGAAGTTCGATCCCTGGTCAGGGAACTAGACCCCACATGCCGAAACTAAGAGTTCATATGCCACGGCTAAAGATCCTGAGTGCTGAAACTAAGACCTGGTGCGTGTAAATTAATTAAATAAATATTTTTTAGAAAGAGGAAGACGATCTCTTTAGATCTGCAGGTTGGAGAAGGTAGACTTGTTTTGTGAGGTTCTGGGGCCAATCAGAGGAAGTCATAGGGATGGAGGTTGCAGTTAAATAGAAGGAAAAGTTTCAAACGAGCAGGAAGGGACTGAGTCAAGCAGAGGGAGCCTCTTGTTCTTGGAAGTTGAATGGCCTTCGTTCAGAGGCAGCTGGATGCAACCTCTGGATTGAATGTGAGCTTGGGGGAGACCCCTGCTTGAGGCTGAAACATATAGCCTTCCCTCCCTGGAAGGCAGGGAGGCTCGGTCAGGAAGTGAGAGGACCAAGATAATTCAGGGTTCCACTGTGCCCATCAATCGTGAAGGCCATTTGGCTAAATACAAACTATTTTTGGTGCATGAAATAATTTTGCTGTGTGTCTCCACTAGTTTGAAAGCTCAGTGAGGACAGTGGCTGGGCCGCTGGTGGGGTCCACAGCACCTGACATAGAGTCTGGCATGTGAGAGCATCTGCCCAGAAAATGTTTGTTGATGTAAATGTAAAGTGGCTGAAAGTGAAAAGTGAAAATGTTAAAATGGCTGAAAATAAGATTTAATCTTTTCTGTCTGTGAATGGTAATTTTTGTGCACTCCTTTTGTGTCCTTTAAAGCGTTTTTTGTCAGGTGTTCAGACTGAATTTTTCTTGTTTTCTCATTAAGTTCTAATTTTTTTTCATCTAGCCTCTCTCTACATGGTGAGAGAGGCCACCGGAATGGAGAAACAACTGAAATATCCTAAATGGCCCATGAGAGGGAGTTTGCTAAATCATTGGTGGGGGCCAGGGAACTTCCTTATCCATCCCAGGGTTAAAACTCCACACTGCTAATGCAGAGGGGCTTGGGTTTGATCCCTGGTCAGAGAACTAGATCTCCCATACCGAAAGTAAATATCTGGCATGCTACAAAGAAGACTGAAGATCCCACATGCTGCAACTAAGACCCAGCACAGCAATATTAAAAACAATTATTCCTGAACTCTCTTCCCCCTAAGGCTATTCACCAATATATATTAAAAACTTCGTAGCTGGAAGGAGCCCAACAAGACATCAACAGCATGGTCTCTGGGTGTATGGTAGTATGAGTGTTCTCCAGGAATTTTCTATATGCTAGTTTTTGCTTGGCTCTATCTTCTGACTTTTTCTGTTCTGAGCATCTATTACTTTTGAGTAAGAAAAACTAGCCAACAGGAGCTGGACCTGTTCTAAACTTGATTTTCAATCTCTCATTTATTTTAGCCAGCTTTATCTAATTGACTGTATATTGTCACCTTGCTTATTTAACTTATATGCAGACTATATCATGAGAAATGCTGAACTGGATGAAGCACAAGCTGAAATCAAGATTGCCGGGAGGAAGATCTATAACCTCAGATATGCAGATAAAACCACTCTTATGGCAGGAAGCGAACAAGAACTAAAGAGCCTCTTGATGAAAGTGAAAGAGGAGAGTGAAAAAGTTGGCTTAAAACTCAACATTCAGAAAGCTAAGATCATGGCATCTGGTTCCATCACTTCATGCAAATAGGTGGGGAAACAGTGGAAACAGTGACAGACTTTATTTTTTGGACTCCAAAATCACTGCAGATGGTACTTCAGCCATGAAATTAAAAGATGCTTGCTCCTTGGGAGAAAAGCTATGACCAACCTAGACAGCATATTAAAAAACAGAGACATTACTTTGCCAACAAAGGTCCGTCTAGTCAAAGCTATGCTTTTTCCAGTGGTCATGTATGGATGTGAGTTGGACTATAAAGAAAGCTGAGCGCCGAAGAACTGATGCTTTTGAACTGTGGTGTTGGAGAACACTCTTAAGAGTCCCTTGGACTGCAAGGAGATCCAACCAGCCCATCCTAAAGGAAATCAGTCCTGAATATTCATTGGAAGCTGAAACTCCAATACTTTGGCCACATGATGCAAAGGACTGACTCATTTGGAAAGACCCTGATGCTGGGAAAGATTTAAGGCAGGTGGAAGCCTGGCATGATGCAGTCCATGGGGTCCCAAAGAGTCAGACATGACCGAGTGACTGAACTGAACTGATCTAATTGACAATGTTTTTATTTGTGAAAATTTCACATTGGAAAAAAAAAGTTAATGTTACCAATAACCAATGAGCAAGGAAGCTGATAGCCAAAGAAGTAAAGGGCTTTCTGTGTCCCAGAGAAGCAGCCGGTCAGGGGCAGAACGCAGGCCCTGACTTGCTGATGGGCACTCTTTCCCTCACCGCGCTCCTTTCCCTGCCCTCTGGGAGCCTCCGACAGCGCTCTCTCTCTTCTTGTCTTCCTCCCTCTCTCTTTCATTAAGTCTCAATTCAGGAGTGTTTCAGATATCCATCATCCATGGCTTCACAGGCTGGCCATTCTGCTGTGTGGGGTCTGTGTGGATTCCAGAGACCAGACAGAGTCCTTACCCAAGGCAGCCTCTTTCATCTGCCCTTTGCTGTGCTGTGCTGTGCTTAGTCTCTCAGTCGTGTCCGACTCTTTGTGACCCTATGGACTGTAGCCCGCCAGGCTCCTCTGTCCATGGGGATTCTCTAGGCAAGAATACTGTAATGGGTACAATACCCA
Source organism: Bison bison bison (assembly GCF_000754665.1). Taxonomy (NCBI): domain Eukaryota; kingdom Metazoa; phylum Chordata; class Mammalia; order Artiodactyla; family Bovidae; genus Bison; species Bison bison. The sequence continues at coordinate 873,226 of NW_011494726.1, forward strand.
GAAACTGGACCCGGTTTCCTGCATTGCAGGCAGACTCTTTATCAGCTGAGCTACCGGGGAAGCACTCATCTGCCATTACTTCCTGTAAAACCACAGCAGGCTGCAGAGCAAATGCACCGAACTGCTGACGGAAGTCCTGCCCACCCATCTAGCCCTAGGACAGGAGCTGTCTGCCCACTTCAT
>NW_011494726.1:873508-879633 GCF_000754665.1 Bison bison bison
TTTTTAAAAATGTGTTTATTTTGGCCACTGTGCACAGCATGCAGGATCTCAGTTCCCAGACCAGGGATGGAACTGGTGCCCCTGCATGGGAAGCCAGATTCCTAACCACTGGACCACCTGTCTGCCCACATTTAAAGTCTGCTTTGGGAGCTCTGCGAAGGCTGAAGGCAGGCCTATGTATTTCTGCCACCTGGGACGTTACCTGGGAGGATCCAGGTAATACTGACAAATCCTCCACAGGCACTTCCTCTAGGCTGGCTGTGGCTTGCTCTGAGCCAAGTAAAAGGAATGGGGCTCTTCTTCCTTGGCATTTTGGGTTGGGCTTGGGTTGGGCTTGGGATGGGGCTGTAGCCCTTTTTTCATTTGGATAAGGCCCAGTGGAGGTCAAAGCTAATCAAAGCTATGGTTTTTCCAGTAGTCATGGATGAGAGAATAGGACCATAAGGAGATCAAATCAGTCAACCCTAAAGGAGATCAACCCTGAATATTCATTGGAAGGACTGATGCTGAAGCAGAAGGTCCAATACCTGATGTGAAGAGCTAACTTACTGGAAAAGACCCTGATGCTGGGAAAGATTGAAGGCAAAAGGAAAAGGGGGTGACAGAGGATGAGATGGTTAGATAGCATCACTGATTCAATGGACATGAGTTTGAGCAAACTCTTGGAGTTAGTGAAGGACAGGGAAGCCTAGTATGCTGCAGTCCATGGGATCACAAATAGTCGGATATTACCTAGCAACTGGAAAACGACGACAGTGGCGGGAACGTGAGAGTGTCCCTGCTGCTCCAGAGCCCATGCCAGCAGCCCCAGGCTCTGCAGAAGCCCAGTAAAGGCTGACCATGCTGCCTGGGAGATGCATGGGTGAGTGGATCTCAGGTTTCACAGCTGAGAAAGGCGCCTGAGGATTTTTTTTTTTTTTTTCCTGGCTTCTGGGCAGATGAGTGCATGGCAGGTGTTCCGGGGGCCCTAAGGTCAGCCTGGGGATACATTTTGTCCTGGAGCCCTGGTCTGTGGTGAGGCATGTCTCTGGGCTAAAATGATTCTCGGAGGTGGCTCCTGGGCCTGGGTGTCTGCTGGGAGAAGGTGCTTTGGAAGAGCAATCAAGAAATTCTGAAGGCAGAGGATGGGGGACTTGAACCTGAAATACTGGCAGCTTTTCTGTTCTGAGCATCTATTCTTTTTGAATAAGAAAAACTAACCAATAGGCACTGGACCTGTTCTAAACTCTATTTTCAATTTCTCATTTGTTTTAGCCAGCTTTATCTAATTGACCATATTTTTATTTGAGAAAATTGTACCCATGGGAAAATGGACCAGGCAGGAAGCAAGTTAACACAGACATACAAACCCCATCTAGGGTTTGTGGGACACCTCAGTTAATTTATTAACGTTATAAAAGGTAATGTATGCGGAAGTACCTTGGGCAGGAAACCATCTCCCACCAACTCAGAGAAATGTGTTAAATAAAAGTGACCTTATAAAAGGAAGGGCAGCCACAACAGACAGACTTAAACACACTCATCTCACTGATAGAGAGGGTGTAGGGAGGTGGGCCTGAGTGTGTAAATGGGCGATAATCTTTCATTCAGGCAACTTATCAGTGTGTTGCCGGAGACTTTAAACAGTTCATACCTTCTCACTCAAGTGTCCCAGGTATAAAATTCTACTCTAAACAAATAATCATTCTTACATACATATACACACACACGCGTTTTTATGTGTGTGCCAAGTTTCTTCAGTCGTGTCCAACTCTGTGCCATCCTGTGGACTGTAGCCCACTGGGCTCCTCTGTCCATAGGATTCTCATGCCCTCATCCAGGGGATCTTCCCGACACAGGGACTAAACCCATGACTCTTATGTCTTCTGCAGTGCCATCTGGGAAGCCCTTTGATGTGTGTGTGTGTGTGTGTGTGTGTGTATGTTAGTAGCTCAGTCGTATCCGACTCTTTGCAACTGCATGGACTGTAGCCCGCCAGGCTCCTCCGTCCATGGAATTCTCCAGGCAAGAATACTGGAGAGGGTTGCCATTTCTTTCTCCAGGGGATCTTCCCAAACCAGGGATTGAACCTGGGTCTCCTGCATTGCAGGCAGACTCTTTACCATCTGAGTCACCAGGGAAGCCCCCTTTTATGTGTATATGCACACAAACAAGGGTTTTTCAGCTCAGAGTTCTTCTCATTTTTATTGTTGTTTTTATCGAAGTATAATATACATACAAAAAAAAATGCACATGTCCTAAGAGTACAGTTTGATGAATTTTCATAACTAGGAAGGCCCATGGACCCAGCACCCAGATCGAGAAACTGTATGTTAGGAGCATCCCAGACAGCCCCTCTGCTCTACTCTTCCAATCACTTCTGCCCCCCACCCCCACCATGTAACCTTGACCCTGACTTCTTTTTTCTGACTTTTAAGAGCATCGATTAGTTCTATTTTTTGCTTTTTATATAAATGGAATATAAATGGTATGTGCTCTTTTTCAGAGTTCCTTATTATGAAAACTCACACACATACATCACACACACACACACACACACAACTGTCTGAAAAATAAAGCAATGGTTAACTACAGAAGAAATTATATTTAAGTAATGGACTAGAATTCAGTCATTAAAATTAAAATTAAAGTCATTAAACTTAAAGTCATAAAGTCATTAACATTTTGGGGAATATTTTGTGCCTTGTAAGATGCTTCCAATAGTTAACAGGAAAAAAAGCAGAATATAAAACTGTATATAAGTTTATCGGCAATTAAAATAGATACACTAATAATAATAATAATAACAGCAGCTGACATTTGTTGGACACTCACCAGGAACCAGGCAATGTCCTCTTACATCACTCACTCAGTTCTGCCAAGTCCTCTGAGGTAGAGCCGCTATCATTAGCCCCATTTTTCAGAGCAGTAAATGGAGGTACCAGGCTTGGGCAGCATGCCAAGGCCACACAGAGGGGTAGATGTGGTGAAGTCAGACTTCTAACAGGGCCAGCCTGGCTCTTAGGCACATCACAACACTGTGACAAAATGCAGATGGGGGTCATCCCCGGGTACCAGCACTGGGGGAAAAAGTCTGCCGACGGCCACAGGGCCTCCCAAGGCTTCTCTCCTCAGAACCTGAATCCTGTGCAAAGGGGCACGGGGGGAGGGTGTCGCAAATGCGTGGCATCTGATGACCGTGCCCCAGAGAGGCTGCCTGCAAATTCCTGGCACCTGGGAAAGGCTCTGTCCCCAGCCTGATGAGGTCTGGCCGATTCAGCGTTTTCTTCTGTTGAGTGAGCTGACCGCCTTGCAGTCAATTCCTTTTCCACTCAAGCAAATCAGAGTGGATTCCTGTATGCTCTGACACAGGTTCATCCAAGGCAGTGAAGGGGAGGTAAGAAGCGTGGTGCGGGGAGGCCCCGGCACGGCAGAAGGGTGGAATAGGAGCCTGGGGAGGAGACACAACAGGAGAAGCAGCGAGGTTGGCCCTGGATGCAGGGACCACAGAAACTGGGAGGGGACTGAGTTAAGGAGGCCACGTCCAGTGTCGGAAGGTGCACAGAACTCGAGCAACGTTAAGAACTGAGAAAGGGGCTGCTGGATTCAGCAGCAAGGAAGCCTCTCCTGCCCTTGGCCACAAGCACTTCAGTGCGGATGGAAGTCTGGTTGATGAATGAGAATCAAAGAGGAAGAGACATTGACTGTGGTTCTAAAGGGGAGATAAGGACAGGTGTTTAAGGGAAATCCAGGTAGAAGGGGGCTCTGTGGGTTTGGGTTTTGTGGGTTGTTTTTTGTTTTCATTTTTTTTTTTTTTTTAATATGGGAGAAGACACATGGTGTGTTTACACGTACAGAAAAAATAGTGTGAGTTTCCCGAGAAGGTACGAGAGACAGGCACCAGAGTGACACTATGCTGGGGGCTGGTCTCGGAGGGAAGACCCTCTGAGGAGGAGGAAGGGGAAGAGAATGGCTGCAGAGACAGGCAAAGACGAAAGGACGAAGGACAAGATCTCCATTGGCGTCTGAGGACACATAAAAAAAAAGGTGCACTTGTTTTCGTGTGAAACATTTTCCTTTTCCCTCAAGCAGAATAAGACGCTCATGAATTATAGGTAAATGTCAACACTTGAGAGGGCAGACTGGGTTAGAGCACAGGCAGGGCAAGGAAAGGATTCTCAGGAGTCAAGGCTGAGCCAGGAAACCTTGACACAGCAGCTCAAATGTATCAACAGAGTAAGCTGAAGATTCTTTATCTAGACACAGCTTCATTCAAATTAAAAAAACAAACAAACAAACAAAAAAACCCGCCCTTGTGAAGTTGGTAGCTAAGTATGAGAGCCTCGAGGCTTTAGCTCAACAGCTTCAGAGCAGGACTTTTTAAATTTGCTGCTCTTGTTTTGCGTAGGTAAGACAGGGACAGGATTCAAAAATCAGAACACAAGGTCCAGGCAAAGAAGTCTGGCTGCCCCCACCCCACCCTTCTCTGACCTGCTTCTCTTGCTGTCCTGCACGTATTTTCATTCTTTATTCAGACATGAGTAACACAAATAAATATTCTTAGCTTGCATCTTTTTCCCTTCCTTCCTCCCTCTTTCTCCATTTCTCTTTTTCCTTTCCTTCCTTCCTTCCTTTCCCTTTTTCTTTTTACTGCCTGTATCTCGGAGGGCTCTCCTAAGTCCATGGAGAGCTTCCCATTTCCAGCTACCTACACTCCTGCACGCGGCTGCACCACAGTTTGGGTGTCTAGTCTGTACAGATGGACACCTGGGTTGTTTCCATACTTTTGCTCTTAAAACCAATGCTGCAATAGCTAACATTTACACAAGTCATCGCATAGACGTACAGATGTCATCTGCAGGGTGGGGTTGCTAGACTTGTCACTTTAATACTGTAATCATGCAATCCCTCCAGCAATATCTGAGTTGCTTACTGCCCCCATGGCCTACCTCCAACCCCACCCGATGTGCAGTCAAACGTTGGGATTGCTGCCAACCAGAGGTTAAAATTGGTGTCTCTGTGCACTTTTAATAAGCATTCATCTTTTGCAAATTAAAACTGAGCATCTTTTCATGTTTGTCACTTGAATTTCTTTTTCTGTGAACTATCTGTTTACATCCTTGGCTCCTTTTCTCTGTTTTGCTGCTGCAGAAGTTCTTAACCAGGGTTTTTTTTCAGAGGGTCTTGTGACTCAGATAAGGCTAAGAACTAAGGGATAAAAAGAACAATCACCCTAATCCAATACATATCTTGTGTTATACATAAGAGGATTTTTTTTAAGTTTTAAAAACATTTATTGAAATTAATACATATACAGAAAAATGTAATTATACTATGTCACAGCTTGATGAATCTTCACAAACTGAACACACTCCTATAATCGACATGAGATCAAGAAACAGAATTACCAGCACGCCAGGAAATAAGTAATCCTCAATAAATAATCCCTCTGGTCCTCACCATTTACAGACTCTTTTCTTCTGTAGTTTTATTGCTTGATTCTATTTCTTGACCTTAATACCTTCCTGATGTCATCATTCAGTTTCCATGACAAGCAACGAAACTTGAGCAAGAAGGCAAGTGATTCACAACTCTCAGTCTTCAACAGTTTTGAAAACCCACTCTACTCTGTAAAAGGGTTTTATCACAATTACAGAAGGGACGATCTTAGGGCTCCCCCTGCTGGTGACCAGTTCAGTTCATTCGCTCAGTCGTGTCCGACTCTTTGAGACCCCATGAATCACAGTATGCCAGGCCTCCCTGTCCATCACCAACTCCAGGAGTTCACCCAAACTCATGTGCATCAAGTTGGTGATGCCATCCAGCCATCTCATCCTCTGTCGTCCCCTTCTCCTCTTGCCCCAATCCCTGCCAGCATCAGGGTCTTTTCCAGTGAGTCAACTCTTCACATGAGGTGGCCAAAGTATTGGAGTTTCAGCTTCAACATCAAGTCCTTCCAATGAACACCCAGGACCGATCTCCTTTAGAACGGACTGGTTGGATTTCCTTGCAGTCCAAGGGACTCTCAAGAGTCTTCTCCAGCACCACAGTTTAAAAGCATCAGTTCTTCAGCACTCAGCTTTCTTCACAGTCCAACTCTCACATCCATACATGACCACTGGAAAAAGCATAGCCTTGACTAGATG
>NW_011494726.1:879859-880189 GCF_000754665.1 Bison bison bison
TTAAAGTTTGACACTGTTTCCATTGTTTCCCCATCTATTTCCCATGAAGTGATGGGACCAGATGCCATGATCTTCGTTTTCTGAATGTTGAGCTTTAAGCCAAGTTTTTCACTCTCCACTTTCACTTTCATCAAGAAGCTTTTTAGTTCTTCACTTTCTGCCATAAGAGTGGTGTCATCTGCATATCTGAGGTTATTGATATTTCTCCCGGCAATCTTGATTCCAGCTTGTGTTTCTTCCAGTCCAGCGTTTCCCATGATCTACTCTGCATATAAGTTAAATAAGCAGGGTGACAATATACAGCCTTGACGCACTCCTTTTCCTATTTGG
>NW_011494726.1:881415-883662 GCF_000754665.1 Bison bison bison
GCACTCAGCTTTCTTCACAGTCCAACTCTCACATCCATACATGACCACTGGAAAAAGCATAGCCTTGACTAGATGGACCTTTGTTGGCAAAGTAATATCTCTGTTTTTTAATATGCTATCTAGGTTGCTCATAACTTCCCTTTCAAGGAGTAATTTTATTTTTAAAATTTAAAATTTTTAATTTCATGGCTGCAATCACCATCTGCAGTGATTTTAGAGCCCCCCAAAATAAAGTTTGACACTGTTTCCATTGTTTCCCCATCTATTTCCCATGAAGTGATGGGACCAGATGCCATGATCTTCGTTTTCTGAATGTTGAGCTTTAAGCCAACTTTTTCACTCTCCTCTTTCACTTTCATCAAGAGGCTCTTTATAGTTCTTCTTCACTTTCTGCCATAAGGGTGGTGTCATCTGCATATCTGAGGTTATTGATATTTCTCCCAGCAATCTTGATTCCAGCCTGTGCTTCTTCCAGCCCAGCGTTTCTCATGATGTACTCTACATATAAGTTAAATAAGCAGGGTGACCTCTTGCCTATTCTTCCCCAAACAAGGGACTGTTGTGAAGGGCCCTGCTGACTAATATTAACTTGTCAAGGAGCCAACAGCCCAAGTTATGGGTCTCAAAAGCCAGCAGGCAAATAATTATTTACTGAGCAAGATGATGGATTGATCAATTGGTGGGCTCTCACTCACGCGGTAGATTCTGTAGCATACTCTGTGCCAGGTACCCTGGTCACATGATGCAATGCCACCGACGATGGGGAAATGTGAGGGCCAGGGGAGCACCAGGTATAGGGACATTCAACCCTGCAGGGGAAATAGAGGTTGGGGTGGGGCGGGAATGGGGGAAAGCTGGAAGAAATATGCTTCTTGCTCTCTGGAAGCTTAGAATCTAGTTAGAGACACAAGAAATGTATGAATAAAAGGCTAAAAAAAACTAACTTGAGGCGGTGCCTGGAGTTGAGAAATGTCACTTGGGACTCCAGGCACCTCACTTTGGAGCCCTGGAGATGGAGAGGGGCCCTGGGCTGACAAAGCTGAGAAGGGGTAGACAGAAGAGCTGGAAGCCCTTTAGTTGCTGTGAAGAATCGAAAAAAAAAAAAAAAAGATGTCTAGGAAGCCATCAGGCCACTAAGTGGGATCTCAGGGAGGAAAGAGCTGGGAGGGCCATCGCCACCCAGGATATGTCCTTAGGGCTGTGGGTCCAAGAACTCTGCCGTGTCAGGGGCCCCAGATCTGAACAAATTCAAGGACATGGACTCAATGAATATTGGCTGGTGGCCTAGAGATCTGATGCCAGTTTATTCATGTACAAAGGAAAGGTACCTTCCCCACAACTGGAATGCTTACTGCTTGCCTCCCAGGGTTCCCCCCACCTTTTAAAAAAATATTTGGCAAAATATGAATGGCAACCCACTCCAGTGTTCTTGCCTGGAGAATCCCGTGGACAGGGGAGCCTGGTGGGCTGCAGTCCATGGGTCACAAGAGTAGGACACGACTTAGTGTCTAAACCACCACCACCATGAAGTCTTAGCTACTGGAACTCCAAGGAAGTAACCCCCAGCCCCACTTGTTTCTTTCCTCCTGATAGTTCCCACCTCTCCAGCGGAGGAGGGAGGGCCTTACCCTCCCTATGGCTTCCTTGGCCACCTGTGTGCTGACTCCACAATCTCTTTCCAGTCCAAATCTCTCACTTGAACTTCAGACCCATGTCTCTTCCTGATCCTTGGACACCTCCATGTGGCTGCCCCCAGAATCTCTCAAGGTCAATGTGTCTAAACTGAGCTCATCATTTAGAAGTATTCTATCACAGGAAGGTACAGCCCATGTGAGAGCAGACTCTAGCCTGAGCACCTCTGTTCAAATTCCAAATCCACCACTCAGCAGCTGTGTGACCTTAGGCACACAAGTTACTTAGCTTCTCTTGGCTTCAGTTTCCTCATCTGGAAAATGAAGATGATCCTTATTGCCAAATTCAGACTTAAATTGAAGAAAGCAGGGAAAACCACTAGACCATTCAGGTATGACCTAAATCAAATCCCTTATGATTATACAGTGGAAGTGAGAAATAGATTTAAGGGCCTAGATCTGATAGAGTGCCTGATGAACTATGGAATGAGGTTCGTGACATTGTACAGGAGACAGGGATCAAAACCATCCCCATGGAAAAGAAATGCAAAAAAGCAAAATGGCTGTCTGGGGACGCCTTACAAATAGCTGTGAAAAGAAGAGAAGCGAAAAGCAA
>NW_011494726.1:883762-884118 GCF_000754665.1 Bison bison bison
TCTTCAGTGATCAATGCAAAGAAATAGAGGAAAACAACAGAATGGGAAAGACTAGAGATCTCTTCAAGAAAATCAGAGATACCAAAGGAACATTTCATGCAAAGATGGGCTTGATAAAGGACAGAAATGGTATGGACCTAACAGAAGCAGAAGATATTAAGAAGAGATGGCAAGAAAACACAGAACTGTACAAAAAAGAGCTTCACGACCCAGATAATCATGATGGTGTGATCACTGACCTAGAGCCAGACATCCTGGAATGTGAAGTCAAGTGGGCCTTAGAAAGCATCACTATGAACAAAGCTAGTGGAGGTGATAGAATTCCAGTTGAGCTATTCCAAATCCTGAAAGATGAT
>NW_011494726.1:887158-887290 GCF_000754665.1 Bison bison bison
AGAGGCTACACGCGCCGTGAACGGGGGGCAGACCCAGTGTGGCTGAGGTGCTGCAAGCACATGCCAGTGTTATTTGTTTGCAGCATCCCTCCCTACCTCCCCTCAGCACGACTGAACAAGTGAGCCTAAAAA
>NW_011494726.1:887935-888711 GCF_000754665.1 Bison bison bison
TTTCTCCACCAGGTCGCCTGTGTCTCCTCCCTAACCCCTCTCTACTCTACCCAACTCTGTGAATTTCTGTGTGTTCCAGACGGTGGAGAATACTTAGGGAACTGATTACTGGCTGGATCTGTCTTCCTCCTTTTCATTCCCCCCATTTATCCTCCTGGCCACCTCTGCCACCTTCCTCCTTCTTCTCTTCTATGTATAACTCTGTGAACAACTCTGAGCGGTCCAGTTGTGGAATGCACGTAAGGAAGAGATTACTGAATAGCCCACTCTCTCCTCTATTGATTCCACCTCATCTCATTCGGGTCACCTTTAACTCCCTCCTCACTCTTCTCTTCTCCATATAACGCTGTAAACCTCTCTGGGTGAAACAAGTTTCAAGGCAAGACATACCAAGCAAATTCTACAGCAGCAAGGAACACAGCCCTGAGCTCCAAGATACAGGCAGCCCAAAGTCACCCCAAAACCATAGACATCCCATAACTCATTACTGGACATTTCATTGCACTCCAGAGAGAAGAAATACAGCTCCACCCACCAGAACACCAACACAAGCTTCCCTAACCAAGAAACCTTGACAAGCCACCTGTACAAACCCACACAGAGCGAGGAAACGCCACAATAAAGAGAACTCCACAAACTGCCAGAATACAGAAAGGACACCCCAAACTCAGCAATTTAAACAAGATGAAGAGACAGAGGAATACCCAGCAAATAAAGGAACAGGATAAATGCCCACCAAACCAAACGAAAGAGGAAGAGATAGGGAATCTACCTGA
>NW_011494727.1:0-3338 GCF_000754665.1 Bison bison bison
GGCTCTAGTGCCCCACCCAGAGGTCCTGTGGCTGAGTTCCCATCCCAGCCAGACCACTTCCACTTGGCAAGCCAGCCAGTACGTGACAGAGAGGGTCCAGACCCTAGGGAGGGACTGATTGGAACCTGGCCTGAATCTCCTCGGCCCATCAGTCTTCCTAGAGACTTTTCCACAAGACAGTGACACAGACAAGGGCCACACAGATTGGCAGTCGATGTCGGCTCCCGGGTAGGTGCCTTGAGCCTCCTGAGAGCAGAGTCCCTTGTCTCTTCTCAAAGGTGGACTAGGAAGGTTAATTCTGTGATCTGCATCCTAAAGATGAACACCTGGGTTATTTTCAATCTTTTCTATCTTACTTGTGAATCTGATCTTGAGTGGGAGCTTGATTTATGCCAGGCTGCTCTGATCAGGAGAAGGTAAATGGGGAGAGGTGGTCAGGACACAGGAGATGAGAAAAGCAAGGATGACCAGGAAAGGGGCAAAAGGTAGAAAAATGTAGAAAAAATGAGAGAAGCAAGAGAAAGAAGCAAAACAAATGTGGGCAACCACACAAGACAGAAAGGAGACAGAGCAGAAGGGAAGGAAACAGAAAGAGAGTGTGATGAGTGGAGAAGTACGTGAGCAAGGAGAGAGGAGAGCCAGGAAGAGGACATCAGGGGCCGACAGAGCTCGGTGAGGATACCTCCTGTGAGCAGGGGGGTCAGGAACCCTGGGCTGGTCCTCAGTCCCTACAGAAACCTGGCGAGCCCAGTACACCAGGTCAGACGCGTAAACCAGCAGGTTGATGGCTGTCAGGATGGCCATAGCCAGTCGCTGGTCCCAGAAGCACATGTCATAGTTGAGCCCATTGATGCAGCCCATATTACTGGACCGGTGGGGCTGTCTGCCAAACTGCTCATTGAACTGGTAGAGCAGCCAGAGGACCGAGCACTGACATAGAGGAGGACGGAGAGCAGGCTGAGCACAAGCTGAAAAATGGGATACAGGCTGGGCAGCCTGCATTGCCATTTGCCCAGGTTCAGCAGGATGGCCAGGGCTGCTGGGATGAAGCAGATGGATGACACGGCCACACACCACTGCAGGGCCGGCTGGTGCAGGTACAGGGAGGTGTTGATGATGCAGGTGAAGATGAAACCAGCCATAAAGGTCTCCAGCACCTTCAGCAGGCCTGCCATGGTGAGCACACAGCAGGAGGTCTCTTTGAACCCATAGGTGATCCGCATGCAGACTACTTACAGGGCATGTAGCACAGATGCCACACAGGGGAACGTAGTGGCACGGATGGCCCGGTGCCGGTAAGGACCATCAGGCAGGAACTGGACAAAGGTGACAGAGTAGATGATGGAGGCCGAGAGACAGAGGAGGGTGGTGTTGCACCAGAAGAAAGGAAAGCAGGACGAGAGCTCACGTAAGTCGACTATGGAGATGATGAGGGTCACAATGAAGCAGATGCACCAGAAGGACATGGACCAGTTACCTGTGGCCCCTCTCCAGATGCCCATGTCGGCCACCAGAGAGAAGGCCACGCAGGAGGAGAAGAGCTGTGGCGGGCGGAGGCAGAGACAGCAGCACGTGACCTCCAAGAAGCCCCTGTCTCAGGTGTCACCCCAGTGCACATGGGCTGTGCTGGTCTGGCTGGTGGTGGATCGAGTCAGCCTCCTGGAACAGGCTCAGGACCCTGTGATGGCTGAGGCTCAGGATCTGTGGAGTTGGAACCAATGGTCAGACACTTGGACAACAACACAGCCGCTCCACAATGGTTCTCCCCACCCATCACCCTCGCCCTTGTCAGGAGACTGCCTCATCCCAAAATCTCACAGCCATGTTTGGTCTGGCCCCAAACCATGAATATTTGGGGCGTCTTGTGCTGCATACCATTATCTTTTGGGGTTGTAAGGTAGGATCATCCTTACGTACAACCTCAAATCTTCAAGTCTCTCAAAATCGAGAACAATTTTTTAAAATTTCATTTTTGTAGCAGAATTTGAGCTGAATGTACATGAGACAATTCATGGTCTCACGGTTCTCCGCCTCCCCCTCAGAGAGGACCCAGAAGGCCCACGCCCGCTCACGCAAGCTTGGTTTGCTCCAGATTAGGGGCACAAACCAGTTTGTACTGGAGGTAGCCCCGAGGATTTGTTTTGTTTTTCTTCATGGTATTTTCTGGAAGACATGGTGTAGAATCAGTATTGTTTCTTCCCTAAGGGTTTGGAAGCTGCAGTGTTTTAATTTCACAAGAAAATCCAGATTTCTTGCTCCTTTAGAAACCTCAGGAGATCTGGTGTCACTGGGCTGTGTTCCCTTGGGGTTGGGGGAGTAGCTGGGGGTGAGCATCGGCTATGCCCTCTTTACTGTTTTCCATTTATACCTTTGTGTAGTTTTCTATATTTCTCTTATTCTCCTGTATAATCAACATAAACAGGGCTATGATCATCTCACGTGTGCCTATTTCCCCCTCTTTGGGATGGCCAAAGGGATGCCTGCTCACACGAGCGTCCACCCCTTCATCCAGGGAGCATCGGTGTTCTCAACATCTTGTACAGCCTTCAACACATGTCACAGGCTCTGAAACTGTATTTAGACATGTGTTTGCATACATGCACACATGCCTGTAGGGAGTATCTTCTTTATTTTCTGTTTTGTAAACATAAGACCGTGCCATGCACACGGCATCTTGCTTTTCCACCACCCCCAGCAGGTGCAGCTGGTCTTCTCCAGGGGCCCTAGTCCTCTCCATCCCCTTTACTTCCTTCCTTCCCTCCTGGCTCCTGTGGGCATTTGGACTGACCCCCCTTCTCTAGATCAGTGGACCCTCTCCTGTGAGTCTCAGACACTGGGGGACACAGGATATGACAAGGGGTCCTGGGATCCCTGTGACCACCATACTCTAGAGCAGGAGGTTGGCAAGGTTTTCTGGGAACTTAAAAAAAATATGACAAATAATATATTTTTCATTTCTGGAAATTCATTTTGTTCTACTAGAGTTGTTGCATAAGGTTACCATGAGCTTGGTGGCTTAAAACAAGAGAGATTTATTTTCTCACAGTTCTGAAGGTCAGAAGTCTGAAATCAAGGTGTCAGCAGGGCTATGCTGCCTGCGATGCTCCAAGAGGGTCCGTCCTTGCCTCCTTTAGCTTCTGGAGACCCCTTATCTTGTAGCCCCCCACCCTTAACTCCATCTCTGTCTTCATGTGCTCATCTTCTCTCAACTCTGTGTGGGTAAATCTCTGCATCCTTTCTCTCGTAAAGACACCAGTCACTGGACTGTAGTCCCACCCTCCATCCAGGATGATTTCCATCCCCAAATCTTTAGTTAAGTATGTTTGCATCACCATGCT
>NW_011494727.1:3779-13359 GCF_000754665.1 Bison bison bison
TTCACAGTTTACTTTCCTTTTTGCCTTTAATTTGGTGCCCTTGTTGGAAGAATCCTAATTAGGGAGTAATAGGAAGACCTGCGCATGGAGTTCCCTCCCACTTCCGGATCTTGAAAAAAGAGCTCTAAGTGCAAAATACTGGAATAATTTAGAGATTCATGCAGGAACCAATGTTCTTCACAACTGAAAATATACATGGGCCAAGTTGTATTTATTGAAAGTAGAAAATCATTTTTTTCTTGATTACAGGGTCATACCTCCAGTTTTGCTCATCTGCCAAGATGGGTGCCTGTGGACTTGTAGAAGGGATGGATGTAGGTCCCCTCCCCCCACTTCACTGGCTCCCCCAGAACAGATTTAAACAAACAAGCAATTCTTCCTTGGGAAGAGAGTGGTACAGAGTCACAAACAAGCCATTTCCCACTTCTGCAGTGTCCAACTGGCCCCAGAGTTCCAAAGAGCAAAGAATACACACAAATAGGTGGGAAGGGGGGCTCCTGGGACCCACACCCCTCTACTCACTCAGTCAAGAGCTCCGTGAGCCTTCAGAGGCCAGTTTCCTTCTCTTAACAGAGAGAGAAAGCACCCTGTGAGCAAGGCTTGGGGAGGGGCAGGGCAAGTTCCTGAAACTAGCAAGTTCTGCAGCTGCTGGAAAAGACCTATAGATCTTCGCTAGGAGTAGCTGGCACTCCACCCTATCTTCCCAGTGGCACTCTGCACCTTGCTCTAGGAAGAAAGAGGGGCTGGAGACTTGGACCTGACTCCTGCCTGGACGCTCAACACTGTCCCCCAAGTCAGGCCCAGCTGCTTGTCGCTGAAGAAGCCAATACAGAGAGCTAAGTCTTGGGTTTAAGGAAAGTAGCTTTATCTTAAGGAAGCCGGCAAGAAGGTGTTTTACTGCCCAGAAGAATCAACTCCCAGCACGGCAAGGCTCAGCCGGGATTTATATGAGGAGGGAAGCAGGAAACGGCTGCAGGCTGCATGCCGGGGATGAGCTGTGCTTCTGTTTTGGGGGACTTTACAGTAACCCCTGGGCCCCCTTGCTGGATTGAGAAGGTGAGTGTGGTCCTTACTTTGTTCAGATCAGCACATCAGTTCGAGGGACTCAGTGGTTATATATTTCTAGAGAAAAAAACTGAGACAGAAACAGCGCTTAACTGGCAAAACAAAACTGAAACCAGAACATCAAACTCTGTTTAACTATTCATAAGCCTTTGGTTGAGAAACAAGCAAGGTTACAAACGGGTGCCGGTGACCTGCCTGACCACCATGATCACCATGTGCCCATCCTCAGGCCTGGGCACCAAGCCCATCGTGGGCTTCTTCCTCCACTTGGGGCAGCTGGTCTCCACCTGTGTGCCCTTCTCGCTGGGGGCCAGTGAGGACACTATGAAGGGGAATGTAATTAACTGGTTCATGTTCATCTGGTGCATCTGCTTCACCGTGACCCTCATCATCTTCATAGGGGAGTTTTGTGGGCTCGGGTCCCGCCTCCCTTTCTCCTGGGATGGCTTTCTCTGCGCCCACGCCTTTTACTTCTCCATCTCCTGCCTCTCAACGTCCATCATCCTCGGCACCACATACATCAAGTTCTTGCCTCCAGGCTCCGCCCAAAACAGGGTCATCACTGCCACTGCATTCGCCTTCATGGCTGCTGTACTCTATGCCACTGAAGCGTTCTGCATCATATCCAGCCTGGAGGCATGGTCTGGTTCAAGCCAGCCTTCCCAGGCCTGCTCAGGAGGCCAGAGAACTATGCTGACTGGATCATCATCGCCTTCCTCAGCATCCCCCACCAGTATCAGCATCAGCCAGCCCTACGTTCGTGGTTGTGTACTTCATATGCTTCCTCCTGGAAGGAGCTGTGAACTTCATAGTGAAGGGGTTTGATCGAATCAAAGACAAAAAGCTCTGTTCCCTACCGGTATCCTGTCTGAGCAGATGGTGCTCTTTGTGCTCCTCTGCCAGGTCTCCCAGTTCAACAAGAAGCTGGATGGGCAGCCCCAGCGGTCCAGTGATGTGAACTGGAGCAGCAGATGCACCTGCTCGGTTTGCGCCTGGGACCAGCGGCTGCCTGCGGCCGTCCTATCCAGCTGCTGCTTGATGTGGCTGACACTGAGTGCCTGGCCTGTGAGGCTATTGTAGGCTATTGTAGGGACTAAGAGTCTTGAAGACACCTGTCTGGAGTGTTGGTGAGGGGCAGTGATGTGGCCCTCCTGCCTCAATGATCAAAACAGCAGGTCCTGCCTCTGCAGGGAGAAGGGCATCGCCACTGCCAGCATTAAAGGTGATGTTAGTCTGGGTGTTTTATTTTTCTTTAAATTTTATTGTCTCAAGGGTAAAAATTACTGGGCAACTATATTTTTACATGGAAAGTTTCTTTTCAAAACTTCGTTGATGGGTGGTGTTGGATGGGTGGGTATTGCTGATGCCACAGTCGAGGAAACTGTGTTGCTTGAGTTTGTGCTGCACAGACATGTGTTTCTATGTGTCAGCTGTTTTCTGATGCTGCCTCCTGCTTTTCCAGGACAAACACATAATATGATCTAAATAAATGTAAATATACATGGATTTTTCAATTCTCTGGAATTTCTGGATACCATCACCCCTGCTATCAATCATAGATGAAGCCTTGCCCTTTCTCCTACAACTGTATGCTCTTTTTTAACCTCAGTACAAAGATAAAAGAAAAAACCCACAAACCTGACATACGCTAAGTGCTTCAAATTTTCTCAGAGCTGGGAAGGATGGAGCAGATTTTTATTCTCACGAAAGCCCCCATCTCCGGGAGCCCTTCCCAATGTCTCCCCACTCGCACCTTCCCCGGGCCCTGGGGGCATGGCCCAGCCCAAGACAACTAGCAGTTGTGTCCCCAACACTAGACTTTCTGTCCCCTTAGCTCGTAAAGGACGAGACCCCGGATGACTGTATTTAAAGGTGTGTGCCTGCGTGCATGCCCAGCGCGTGTTTGCCTGTATATGTGCCTGTATGTCTGTGCTCACATTTGGACCAGCAGCCTTTATAATAACTGGTGGCCAGGAAGCCACCAATACAGTTCTTAGTCTCCTGTTCTCAGCTGCAAAGCCTCAGAGCCCAGCATCCTGGTGTCAGCAGGACCAGAGGGTCCCCAGGCAAGCAAAGCTATTGGGGAGGAGAGGGCAAGGACCCCCCCCCTTGCTGCCCCTCGCTCCTGTACTGGGATGAAGCATGAGTTCTTCACCCGGGGGCGGGGACGGTAGATGGGGAGGGCTCCAGGAGGTGGTT
Organism: Bison bison bison; assembly: GCF_000754665.1. Taxonomy (NCBI): domain Eukaryota; kingdom Metazoa; phylum Chordata; class Mammalia; order Artiodactyla; family Bovidae; genus Bison; species Bison bison. Next base: position 7,044 of record NW_011494727.1, read on the forward strand.
CCCATGACAGGCAAATCTTAAGAAGCAATGAAATAAAATTCATATTTTAAGGCAAGACAAGAAAACTTTAAACCAAGTTTCTCTCTGCCTGTTTTGACCTCCTCCCTCCCCTGTTGTGTGCAGTGTGCGTCTTCAGTATATGTTAACCAGACCTTCCTAAGGGCAGAAGTACCTGACCCAATATAAAGATCCATTTTTGTTCTTCTAACCCCAGCCTTGTAACTTTATATGACACTGCTCCCTATGACCTTATTAATGTCACTGGCTGTATTACTTGTAGTCTGCCGTTTTACAAGAATATTGTCTCTTGCACTAACAAATGTGTCATTGAGCCTCTGATAAAAACAATAATGACCAGGTGACCTAATATACAGTTTTATAAGATCCATGAGTATAATAAGGTGACTTGAGATATGGGAAGAAGCAACAGTGGGGACCATTTCCAAGAGCCTGACAGACAAGTAAGACAATTATTCCAGAGGATTTTGGCTACTGTTACCAGGACTAGATGAATAATTGCACATTGAGTGGCTTATCAGTGAAATTCTCACCTGACGTGGGAAAGTCCTCCAAACCTTGACTGGAATTAAGATGGAAACAAATAGATTGTGTGATAAAGAATGTTGCCCACCACCCAGTTCTACAAGAATCAAGTCACTAGCTGCTGCAATTCACTGACCTGCAATCCACTCTGAAAGGAAGTCATGGGAAAAGGTCAGGATTGTACTTTGTACTCTGAGAAAACTGGCGAACTTGTGACATTCTCTTCTCCAGGGAATCTTTCCAATCCAGGTCTCCTACATTGCAGGAGGATTCTTAACCTTCTGAGACACCAGGGAAGCCCCTATGACGAGAAGGTTGAACTAAATATAGGATCATTACACTTTCTTTTGAGTGCCACAGTGAACCTCCTGGTTCATGGGGGCGGCTGCTTCATCCCTCCTGTTGAGAGGTTAAGGGCCGTTTGTCACAATTCCAAGGCTGCTCCAGTCCCCTCACTGTGGCACTCAAAAGAAAGTGTAATGATCCTATATTTAGTTCAACCTTCTCGTCATAGGGGCTTCCCTGGTGTCTCAGAAGGTCAAGAATCCTCCTGCAATGTAGGAGACCTGGGTTGGAAAGATTCCCTGGAGAAGAGAATGTCAACCCACTCCAGTATTCTTACCTGGGAAATCCCACGGACAGAGGAGCCTGGTGGGCTGCCGTCCATGGGGTCGCAAAAAATCAGACATGATTGAGTGAGATACACTTAATCTTCTCATCATAGAGGAGGAGCAGCTGCGCCCCAGGGATGGCAGCACTTGTCCAGAGTCACCCTGTGTGTGGCAGAGTCAGAGTCAGGACCAGGTGCCCTGTCCCCAGGCCAGCTGTCTGTCCACGGCCCCACGCTGCTTGTGACAAATGTGGCAGCAGCATCCTCCAGGCTGGGATTCTGCCCCATCCACCCTCGTTCTGCACAAACCTGCCCCATCCCTGTGAAGAGGGCACTCACTGCTGCTAAGTCAGTTTCCTCATCTGCTAGATGGGGGAGGGGTGCCAGAGACCCCTGGTCCCTCCCAGCCCTCCTCTTCTGGAGCCCCTGGACTTGCCAGTCTTGGAGACTCAGACGTGGAGATGGCAGCCAGCTCCTTCCCCTCTGTCCACCCTCTCTGCTTGTTTCCTCTTGGCTGCCAGTTCCTATTTATTGGTCACATCCTTCCTCATTACACAGACCCTCCTTCCCAACAAGCTCTGCTTGGTGGTGAACGTGTTTCTCTTTCATAACATGAGTTTCCTCAGTCACTTTCCAGGGGTCCGACTCTCCAGTGATTCTTGTCAAAAACACAAACTGCTTCCAGGTGCCCCCACATCTGAGGTCTCCCAGACTCCCTTATTTCGGCACGTTCTTGACTTTCCACTTCTTCAGAGTCCAGCTCAGCAGCCAGAATGCTCTTGCCTTATTTAGGGAGCTTGTGTTCCCTTTAGGAAAAGCAAATTCCTTCCTGCTGGGCATATAGAGGGCTGACCATAAGCAGGGGAAGATGAAAGAGAAGCCCAGAGTGAAGGGAGGCAGATCTGGGGTCCGCGACTGGATTCACAGTCACATCTGCTCTGACTTCAAAGCAGACAGGCTGCAGGAGGAGCTGAGAGATGCCCACACAGGCCTGTCTCCAAAGGCAGAGAGAAGGGAGGCATCTTGGGTTCGGGGTCTGACTCTTTCCGACCCCATGGACTGCAGTACGCCAGGCTTTCCTGTCCATCACCAACTCCCGGAGCTTGCTCAAGTTCATGTCCATTGCGTCGGTGATGCTATCCAATCAACTTGGATGGGGAGGGGGAGCTGTGGCTCCCAAACCAACCTACTTAGTGTCCAGGGCCTCCCCTAGCCCTTTAGCACACACAGTTGATAGACAACCTGCCCCCTGCAGTGCCGAAGCCTCAGGTCCTTCCCTTGCTCCCTGCCTGGCCTGGGCTTTCTGTCTCCTGGGGCAGCGGCCAGAGGCTCCTTCCTCAGCCAGCCAGAGCCTCCTCTGCACACGATGACTCCAGCTGATGCCCTCCGGACTGTGGCCTGAGCCGCATCCAGAACAGAGCCTGGGGCACAGATGTTTCCATTCTGTGTTCCTAGACCAGCTTCTTGGAAAAATCAGGGATTGCCTTTCCTCAGTCCTCCTCTGAGTGGGGAGAGTTGGGGCCGTTCCCTCCTGTGTCTCAGGCACCTGGTTATCTCCCTTGGGTGCCAGCGCAGATGGCCAATCCATGTGACCCTTGTCTGTGTGGTTGGCTCCTGGATCTGAGAGAAGAGGGAAGGGGCTCAGCATTTCCTGAGGTTCTTTTACCTGCTGAGATTTGGGGGAGACAGATCTGTGTTCAAGTCCAGACTCTGTCAGGGAGTAACTGTGTGGCTCTGAGCTAAAAACATAATGTACCCTCTGTGCTTCAGTTTCATCATCTGTTAAATGGGGATGACACAGTAATAATATCCCTGAAGATGAAATGAAATAGAGGTAATAAGACAACCTTGTCAGACTGTTGGTGTTCAAAAAATATTGGCTACTTTATCTTTCTGGAATATAAGGTACAAATCAATGCCAATCAGAGTTTAAGGTCCTGTACCCACATGACTGGGTTCAAATCCCAGCTCTGCCAGTTCCTACTTGTGTGATCTTGGGCTCGTTACCCTTTGTGTGCTTGTAAAAATGGGGACACTTTGTGCATAGTTCATGGGTTGCTGGGAGGAACAAATGAATCCAGAGCAGGGCTTGATCTGTAGTGAGCACTGTATGTGACACCTCTTAAAACTTTTATGTCTGTAACTACCCTGTTGGCCCATGGCAAGTGTTTCTTAAATGAATATAACAAGTGCTTACAGCTCAGACTGTAGCCTGGAACTACCGACTGGGATACATTCCATCCCTTTAGCCTTTTGGGTAAATTTTTGATAATCACTGAGTCATGTTTTCTCCCATTTAATCCTAACAATCCTAGGTCTTGTGTGATGGACATCTCCATGGAGGGAAACCACTGAGGCCATGAACTCATCGCCATATTTGAGGACAATCCCATCATGTATGCGACCTGGAGAGAGACTGGGCCTGATCCTCACTAAGAAAGAAAAGGCCAGACAAATATTGGACCTGCCCCATAAGTGGGGCCTGGACACATAAGAACAGGTGATACACAGAGACAAAGAAAGACCAGAACTCCTTCTGCGGGGCCTGCAGCAGCGTCCAGTGTGTGCTTCCAATGGCCACGGGGCCTGGACCCGCTGCCCTTGGCTGTGACCTGGCTGCCCAGCACCCCTCCTCCTGGTCTCAGCCTGGAGTCAGGCTGGTCCCTCCCTAATGATTCTCCAAGCTACTCAGTGTCCTTCTAGTACAATTGTTCCCTGCTTAAGTGGCGGAGATGTTCCCTTCAGGGTGCAGTTAACAGCTTTTATGACTAAAAGCAGGAGCTTATATCTCCATTTTCTGGATGAGCAAACTGAGGCTTAGAGTGGCACTGACTGACACAGGACTACCATGTTCAGGGTTGGGGGGTGGTGTGTAGACAGGTAAGGTGAAAGGCTATGAGAGGACCAAGAGGAATTGGAAGCAGTTTTCACTGGCTGGAGGGAGGGAAGTGAGGAGGCTGGAGAGGTAGAAAGGGGTCTGAACTTGCAGGGCTTTGGAGGTAACGTTTTGGAATCTGTGTTCCATCCTAAGGGAGCAAACAGAAACCTTCAAAGTATCTTACTTTGACTTTATTCTAAACCAGTCTTTGAGGGAAAAGATGGAAATGACCAACCTAGACGGATATTAAAAAGCAGAGACATTACTTTGCTGACAAAGGTCAGTCTAGTCAAAGCTGTGGTTTTTCCAGGAGTCGTGTATGGATGTGAGAGTTGGACTATAAAGAAAGCTGGGCACTGAAGAATTGATGCTTTTGAACTGTGGTGTTGGAGAAGACTCTTGAGAGTCCCTTGGACTGCAAGATCGAGCCAGTCAATTCTAAAGGAAATCAGTCCTGAGTATTCATTGGAAAGACTGATGCTGAAGCTCTAATACTTTGGCCACCTGATGCGAAGAACTGACTCATTGGAAAAGACCCTGATGCTGGGAAGGATTGAAGGCAGGAGGAGAAGGGGACGACAGAGGATAAGGTGGTTGGATGGCATCACCGACATGACAGACATGAGTTTGAGCAAGCTCCGGGAGTTGGTGATGGACAAGGAAGCCCGGCATGCTGCAGTCCATGGGGTCACAAAGAGTCAGACACGACTGAGCCACTGAACTGAACTGATGAAACTACAGAAAGCATCTAGAAGCTTATGGCAGGAGAGCAGGTGAGGGGGTGGATGGATCTGGACCACATAGTCTAAAGATGAAGAAGGGTAGACTGATTCACAAGCAGTTTGTGAAGAGCATCTGGGAAGGTGGTACCATTGACTGAGATGGGAAAGATGAGGAAGGATTAGCGTGTGTTGAGGGCTGAGGGGTTTGAGAGGTGGGACTGGACATGTTGAGTGTGACGTGTCCTGAGACATCCAGAGGGAGAGATTAGGGGCAGTAAGGTGTGACTCTGGGTCCCAAGAGAGATCAACTCCAGAGACAGGAATTGGGGAGTTGTCAGCACAGGGCCTATTCACTTCCTTCAGCATCGTCTTAAATGTCGTATCCATGGAGCAGCCTGACCTCCACCCACCTAAAATAGCAGCCTTGCCCCTTCCCCCACCATACACACTCCATAACTGTTCTTACCTGTGTTCCCTTTATTGTGGCATTAATAACCCACTGACTTGATGTTATGTATTGATGTGCATGTCTCCTGTACTAGAGTGTAAGCTCCATGAGGGCAGAACTCTTGGTTCTGTTCTCTGCTCTCTGTCCAGTGTCTAGAATAGGGCCTGGCACACACACACTTGGTGAAAAAGAATACTTACTGATGAGTGGAATCTTAAAGTCGCTGGATTTGATGAGGAGGAAAAGGTGGTCTGGGCCCAAGCCCTGAGGAAATGGTTCCTTCCTGTTCCTTCTTCCCACATCTGTAGTTGTTGCTGTTTAGTTGATAAGTCATCTCTGACTCTTTGCAACCCAATGGATTGTAGCCCTCAAGCCTCCTCTGTCCATGGGCTTTCCCAGGCAAGAATACTGAAGTGGGTTGCCATTTTCTCCTCCAGGGCATCTTCTAGACCCAGGGATCAAACCTGAGCCTCCTACATTGGCAGGCGGGTTCTCTACCACTGAGCTGTATGGGAACAGTCACTGTATTACAATCAAGGACCTTATAAACTATATATATTATATGAATCATTTCAAGAGGCCTCAGTTCAGTTCAGTCAGACACTCATGTGTCCGACTCTTTGTGACCCCATGAATCGCAGCACACCAGGCCTCCCTGTCCATTACCAACTCCTGGAGTGCACTCAGATTCACGTCGATCGAGTCAGTGATGCCATCCAGCAATCTCATCCCCTTCTCCTCCTGCCCCAAATCCCTCCCAGCATCAGAGTCTTTTCCAATGAGTCAACTCTTCGCATGAGGTGGCCAAAGTACTGGAGTTTCAGCTTTAGCATCATTCCTTCCAAAGAAATCCCAGGGCTGATCTCCTTCAGAATGGACTGGTTGGATCTCCTTGCAGTCCAAGGGACTCTCAAGAGTCTTCTCCAACACCACAGTTCAAAAGCATCAATTCTTCGGTGCTCAGCCTTCTTCACAGTCCAACTCTCACATCCATACATGATCACAGGAAAAGCTATAGCCTTGACTAGACGGATCCTTGTTGGCAGAGTAATGTCTCTGCTTTTGAATATGCTATCTGGGTTGGTCATAACTTTCCTTCCAAGGAGTAAGCGCTG
>NW_011494727.1:13636-17489 GCF_000754665.1 Bison bison bison
GTGTTCCTTCCAGTCCAGCGTTTCTCATGATGTACTCTGCATATAAGTTAAATAAACAGGGTGACAATATACAGCCTTGACATACTCCTTTTCCTATTCGGAACCAGTCTGTTGTTCCATGTCCAGTTCTAACTGTTGCTTCCTGACCTGCATACAGATTTCTCAAGAGGCAGATCAGGTGGTCTGGTATTCCCATCTCTTGAAGAATTTTCCACAGTTTATTGTGATCCACACAGTCAAAGGCTTTGGCATAGTCAATAAAGCAGAAATAGATGTTTTTCTGGAACTCTCTTGCTTTTTCAATGATCCAGTGGATGTTGGTGATTTGATCTCTGGTTCCTCTGCCTTTTCAAAAGCCAGCTTGAACATCAGGAAGTTCACGGTTCATGTATTGCTGAAGCCTGGCTTGGAGAATTTTGAGCATTACTTTACTAGCGTGTGAGATGAGTGCAATTGTGCGGTAGTTTGAGCATTCTTTGGCATTGCCTTTCTTTGGGATTGGAATGAAAACTGACCTTTTCCAGTCCTGTGGCCACTGCTGAGTTTTCCAAATTTGCTGGCATATTGAGTGCAGCACTTTCACAGCATCATCTTTCAGGATTTGAAACAGCTCAACTGGAATTCCATCACCTCCACTAGCTTTGTTCATAGTGATGCTCTCTAAGGCCCACTTGACTTCACATTCCAGGATGTCTGGCTCTAGGTCAGTGATCACACCATCGTGATTATCTGGGTCGTGAAGATCTTTTTTGTACAGTTCTTCTGTGTATTTTTGCCACCTCTTCTTAATATCTTCTGCTTCTCTTAGGTCCATACCATTTCTGTCCTTTATCGAGCCCATCACTAGTCACCATTATTTTTCTTCACAGACTTAATCACAGATATGTTACCACAAGAAACAAGACATAAATCTTTAAAATAGGCAGAACACAAGTAATACAGCTAGAGACATTAATCAGGTCCTAAGTAAGTTAGCAGTGCTATCTTCTAAGGTGTTACAAGGCCTTCCTCTAGAAAATGTCACCCTTGTGGTGAAATGGGTATTTCTTCCCTTGAAGAGATCTGGTTAAGGCACAATGCAGATGAATAATGCACACTAGAGGAGAGGGAAGAGGCTGAAACAGACAGACAAACAATGTTATATTTAAATTTTTCTTGACTTGTCTTAAAATAGGAATTTTATTTCATTGTTTCTTAAGATCTTCCTTCCACGAGGACCACCTCCTGGGAGCCTTTCCCCTCCATCCAACCTGCTCTTGGGTGAAGATCACATGCTTCATGGCAGTACAGGAGTGAGGGGGCAGTAGAGGGGGTCCTTCCCCTCCATTCCCCCACAGCTCTGCTTCTCTGCTCCTCTGGCCCTGGTGACACCAGGATGCTGGACTCTGTAGCTTTGTGGTTGAGACTGGGAGACTTGTGGGGCCTTCACAGCCACCAGTAAAGAGCTGCAGGTCTCAATGCAGGGGAGCAGTGGGCATGTACACATGTACACACACATGTGCACTGAGCTTGCATACAAGTACACACCTTTCTAGAGAGGCGTCCAGGTGCTGTCATGGCCTGCACAACATCCTGTGATGTTGGCATTGGGGTGGGGCCCAACATCTTGCATCACAGGCTGGGCCGTACCCCCAGGCTCTGGTTCAGGTGTGACTGGGGTCAGTAGAAGGGGCTCCCAGAAACCTAGGTTTGGGTGAGGGTGGAAATTGACTAGGACTCTTCTGAGTGCTAGGCAATTTGGGGCAATTAGAATATGTGGACTTTGTTTTGGGTTTTTATTCGTTTGTTTCTTTTCTTTCATCTTTGAATTGTGATTGAAAAGGACATTATCAATGTGAAGAATGTTGAACTGTCTTCTCTATGATTAACAGCAGGGACTAATAGGAACCAGAAGCCCCAGAAATTTTTTTAAAATTATGTACATTGGTTTAGATTACATTGTGTCTGAGCCCCAGAGAATCAAGAAGCAGCAACAGAAAGCAACTGGTACACAGAAACACACATACATGAGTGTGTCCTCTCACACTCAAGCAATGCAGTTCCTTGGACAGTGAGACCAGCAACCTCTATCCCATCCCCGAACACCTGCCCAAGAAAATTTGAAAAGAAACTTCCTCTTTAAGAAGAAAATCACTCACATGTATTAACTTTAAAAATGCCTTCCAATATACAATAGGTGCAGACAAATACTACTTTATTCCACTCATACGTGGTACCTAGAAGAGTCAAATTCATAGAGTCAGAAAGTGTGTTGGTAGATGCCAGGAACAGGAGGTGGATGGGAGTTAGTGCTTAAAGGGGGGAGTTTCAGTTTAAGAAGGTGAAAAATTTGGGAGAGAGATGATCTTGAGAGTTGCACAATGTGAATGCGTTTAGTGCCACTGAACTATACAGTTAAATATGGTTAAAGTCACATGTTTTTTGCTATGTGACTTTTACCATGATAAAAAAAAAAACCTTAAAAAAAAGAAACCAATGTAAAAAATGTCTTTAATCAAAGAGACCCCAAAACAGGGTCACTCAGTAATTTTTGCTCTCCTGAACAGAAGATAGTAAAAATAAATAAATAAATAAAACACTGAGGCTAACATCACTTTAAGGCTGGTAGTGGCCATGCCCTTGTCCCTACAGTGATCAAATGCTGTTTTATCACTGAGGCAAGCAGGCCACATCACTGCCCCTCACAAACACTGCAGACAGGTGTCTTCACGACCATACAGTTCTCTCAGCTCCTTTTTTTAAATTCCCCAGACACTAGCTGGGATTGAAGGCATTCACCCCTGACTTCCTCTAAGATGCCCTCTAGGCAGTGGGTGTTCAGTGAGCCTGCAAAAATCCTGGAGCCACTCTCAGGTGGAGCTGAGCACCAGGTGGGGCCCAGGGATCCAGGGTCTCTGCTTCAAGACTCTCGCCCACTGGGAATTATTGACCTCTAGAGAATTTTTTCGATGTAATGGAGATGTAGCCTATATATCCCCCTCCACTGGGAGAAACGGGGCCCGATGACTAGCTACCCACCCCACCCCCAAATGCATATACAACTAAGGCACCCCCAGGGGACAGACACGCTTTGACAATGAGGCCCCTCCCGAGGCCCAGGGTGTGAACAGCTGCACAGAGGGCTGTGTGCTGTGGAGTCAGCACCTTAGGGTGGGAGGGGGCGGTGGGCAGAGGAGGAAGGAGTCTCGGGTCCTGATGGATCAGAAGAAGGAAAATGGGGAGAGGTTGTCAGGACACCGGAGATGAGAAACCAAGGATGACCAGAAAAGGGGCAAAAAGCAGAAAATGTAGAAAAGATGAGAAAGAGATAAAACAGGACACGGGCAACTAAAGAAAACAGGAAGGAGACAGAGCAGAAGGAGGGAAGGAAACAGAAAAGAGAGTGAGATGAAAGGGGAAGGATGTGAGGAGGGAGAGAGGGAGCCAGGAAGAGGGCATCAGAGGAATCCAAACTCTGTGAAGATACTGAATGGGAGCAAACAGAGTCTGGAGCACTGGAGGTATCCTCAGTCCCCACAGAAAGCTGGCGGGCCTAGTACAGCAGCTCAACCACGTAAACCAGCCCGTTGACGGCTGTCAGGATGGCCACAGCCAGTCGCTCGTCTCAGGTGCACACGCAGACTGTAGGGGAGTCATCGACGCAGTCCTCGTCACTGGACCAACGAGGGTGCCCGTCACACTCCTCACTGAACTGATAGAGCAGCCAGAGGACGAGAGCGCTGATGTAGAAAAGGACAGAGCGGGTCACCACAACCTGGAAGATGGGCAGGGGGTGAGTAGCTGTCCTCCCAGTCATCCGGCTTCAGCAGCGTGGCCACGGCTGCTGGGATGAAGCAGACGGAGTAACGGCCAA
>NW_011494727.1:17589-28677 GCF_000754665.1 Bison bison bison
AGGTGTTGCTGAGGAAGGCGAAGATGATACAGTCCACGAAGGTCTCCAGCACCTTCAGCAGGCCTGGCACAGTGTGAATGTAGCTGGAAATCTCCTTGAACACACAGCAGACCCATGTCCAAGCCACAGCTATGATATACAGTAGAGATGCGAGACAGGAAAAAGCAGTAGCAGTGACAGCCCAGTCCTGATGAGGGACATAATAGGTGATGGAGTGGATGATGCGGGTTGAGAGGCAGAGGAGGGCGGCGTGGCAGGTGTAGGTGTCGAGGAGGCGGTACCAGAGACAGGAAGCCAGGACCGGAGCTTACATAACTCAACAATGAAGATGATGAGAGTCATGGCTAAACAAAAGCACCAGATGGCCACGGGCCAGTTACTTATGGTCCCTGCTTCCCAATGCCCATGCTGGTCACCAGCGAGAAAGCCACACTGATGGAGAACAGTTGCAGCAGGCGGAGGAAGTGGAATGTGGTGTCCAAGGTCTGGGGATGTCAACCTGGTAGAATGGTGTTATGACGGTCAGGCAGCTCACGGACACTGGTACGGTAGTGATCTTCACTGGAGACCACCCAGAGAATGATCCAGCTCCAGAGGTGGATTGAGTTAGATGCCTAGAAAAGGCTCAGGGCCCTGTGAGGACTGAGGCTCAGGATCCATGGAGTTTGAACCAATGACTCAGACACCTGGTAACAGCACAGCTGCTCTACAGTTACTCTTCCCTCCCATCAGCCTCGGCCTTGTCAGGAGACTTGTCTTATCTCACAGATGGGTTGGGTCTGGCCACAAAGCCATGCACATTTTTTCACACTTTGAGCCGTTATCTACAGAGACACAGGGTACTCTGGTCGTTTCCTACAACCACAAATCTTCATTATACTCAAAATTGAAAAAGATTTTTTAAAAAGCTGTTTGGTAACAAAGTTTCACCTGAACAGACATGAGACAATTTATGGTCTTTGTTTATTTTACTTAGTGTGAATGTTCAAAAGCGCAGTTACAGAAACACTAATGCCTTTGCTTAAAAGGTGCATTAGATACCAGTAGGGTGTTAGGTCCAATAGAGAAGATGCATCAAGTTACATGACTGATGCTAAAAAATTCTGATTCTGTAGCAATCTGACCCCAGGGGTTTCAGAAAAGGGATTGTGGATTGTCCTGCTAACCCCATTTTACAGATGGGAAAACCAAGGCTCCAGGAGTCAAGTGTCTTCCCTAGTTTGAAAGGGGAGGAGTGGAAATCCCTGATAAAAATAAAAAGCCGTGGGTTTGAACACTATGTTCTACAGCTCAGCAGGTCAACCAGGCCCGTGGGTGGGAGCCCAGGACCAAAGCTCGGGGCTCTGGGACCCAGGACCCACCTTCAGGGCCACAGCCTCCTTCCACAGCACCTGAAGACACACGTGTCCCAGCCTGTCCTCCCTGCAGCATCACTAGAAGGAGCTGCCATCTGAGGGACACAGCCCCACCTGGAGGAGGGCAGCTCCAGGGGTGAACAGGGAGGAGCCACGGGGTGATAGCAAGGCCGTGGGGACGAGATGACGTGGGAAGTAGGGACTGTTGTGAATCCTCTCCCCCAATTTGTCTCAGCATGTGACTGTTCCCTTTGGGAAAGGAGACCTCCACCCAGCATGACTCCAGGGTATAGTGTCGTGGGGGAACCACAGAATAAATTAACATAATGTCTGTCTCTTAAGCTCCAAAGCTGCCATCCAGGTGGGAGTCTGGAAAGATCTAGGAGTAGCGCTACCTGAGTGAGGATTTTCCTGGCCTGGGAAACTGGTGAGCAGCTTGCAAGCCAGGGAAGAAGGGATTGGAAACGAACAAGGATACTGTGTCTGATGCTGGTGTGGAATCTTTCAGGGCATCCCAGGGAGGGTGTGGAGGGACGAATGACCCCTCATCAGGTCTCCACAAAATTATCACCCAAACCTGCGCATCAGCCCATGTTGGGTGACGGCTTGAGAAAAATCCTAATGAACATTTCCACTATTTTTGTGGATCATCTCCATGTAGAAGGTTGGCAGTTGACCGGTTTAGCAGGTCTGAGGTGGAAAACAGAGTATAAGAACAATAATAGCCTATTGGCTGTCCTCAAACCTCCTGCAGGGAGTCGTCTTAGTGAAAATCCATCCCCTCCCTGCCTCTCCCTGATAGGAGACACACTGCAGGCAAACTCAGTGCCCTTTGGGATCTTAGAGGGAGAAACTACTTCAGACCCCTTTTTGTCCTCCTGCTGGGGGACGCTCAGGCTCTGCCCTGCCCCCACACTAGAACTCCTCCTCCTTCCAGGGACAGGTGGTGGGGGGGTGTGGGGGGGGCGGGGTGTGTGCGGGGAAAGACCCCAGGGCAGCCCCAGCCTCTTTTGCCGTTAATTTAGGGCCCTTGTTGGAAGAATCCTTAGTGTAAGAAACAAGGAGGCCTGCACATGGAATTTCCTCCCATTTACCAGATCATGGTCAAGTCAGTTCTAACTGCAAAATAGTGGAGGAATTTAGAGACACATTTAGGGGCCACCATTCTTCAGAATTGAAAACATACATGGGCAGCCTGGCTTATAATTTTAAAAAAACACTTTTTTATTGGTTACAGGGTCATAGTCTAGTTTTGCCAACCTGCCAAGATGCCTCCCTATGAAGTTCTGGAAGGCACTTCACTTGCTCCCCCAGAACAGAATTCAAACAAAGCAATTCTGCCTCAAGGAGAGACTCATACAGAATCCCAAGCAAGCCACTTCCCACTCCTGCAGTGTCCAAGTTGACCCCAAAGTCCCAAAGGGCAAATATTATTCCCAAATGGGTGAGAATGGGGGGATCCCCAGGTGCACAGCCCTCTACTCACTCGGTCAAGAGCGCGGCTGCTCCTTCAGAGGCCAGTTTCCGTCTCTCAACAGAAAGCGAATGCAGGCTGTGAGCGAGGAGTGGGAGGGACAGGCAAGTTCCTGAAACTAGCAAGTTCTGCTTCTGCTTGAAAATACCTATAGATCCTCCCCAACCTTCTCAGCCTCACCCCTCTCCTCGCCCCAGAAGGAGGTGGAGGGGCTGAGCCTAGGGGACCTGACTCCTGCCTGGATGCACAGCATTGTCCCCCAGCTAGTCTCGACTGTGCATTGCTTAAGAAGCCAAAACATTGACATGAATCCACCACGTGTCAATGTATGGCAAAACCAATACAATATTGTAAAGTAATTAGCCTCCAATTAAAATAAATAAATTTACAATAAAAAAAAAAAAAAAAAAAAAAAAGAAGAAGCCAATACAGAGAGACAAGCGCTGGGTAGAAGAAAAGTAGCTTTATCTTAAGGAAGCCAGCCACCAGAGGAGAAGGTTTTTTACTACTCAGAAGAATCAACTCCCAACATGGCAAGGCTTGCTGGAGTGAGACCATGAGTGTGGTCCTTACATTGTTAGGATTGGTGGTTGTATCTTTCTGGAAAAACAAAGACAGAAACAGAACTAAACAGGCAGAGGGAAACTGAACAAGTCCGTCAAAACCCGGAGCTGTTTTTTAATTATTCACAAGCCTTTGGTTTTAAAACCAGTAAGGTTACAACTCCAGTGCTGGTGACTTGCCTGACCGTCACCATCACCACGAGAACCTCCTCAGGCCTGGGCTCCAGAATGGTGGGCTTCTTCCTCCACCTGGGGCAGCTGCTCTCCTCCTGGTTGCCCTCCTTGCTGGTGGCCAGCATGGACACTTGGAGTGAGTGCACAGTCAACTGGTCTGTGTTCCTGTGGTGCTTCTGCTTCGGTGAGACCCTCACCGTCTCCATAGTGGAGTTGTGTGGGCTCCAATCCCACTTCCCCTTGTCCTGCTATGACGTTCTCTACCACTGTGCCTTCTATTTCACCCTATTCTGTCTCTTTGCCTCCACTGTTTTCACCACCAACTATGTCCGGTTCTTGCCTCAGAGCCACACCCGGAACCAGGCCATCTCCGCCACTGCCTGCTCCTGCATCAGTGCTGTGCTTTACGCCGCCCCTGGCTGGCGACACATCCTGCTTTGTGCCTGCTGGTCCAGGCGTGCTCGAGAGACTGTTGATCTTCCTGCTCTATGTCATTTTGGCTTTAATTTTCATACCATTATCAACTGCAACAGCCGTTTCCAGTACACGTCTGCCATGGTTTGACAAATGATCCTGTGCTCCATCTGCTTCTACCTGGGGATGATGTCCACCCTGTTGCTCAAAGATGACAATGAAACATGGACACCTGTCTACTATCCTTTACTGTAAAAGGAGACCATGTCTCCATCCTCCTCTATACCAGCGCTCTGATCTCTGGTCACTCTGCCCCTTTCATGAGAAGTTGGGTGGGCTGCCTCTGTGGTCCAGTGATGTGAGCTGCCATGATAAAATAGAGGGGAAAAAAAAAAACCCTCACCTGCTCTGTGTGCGTCTGGGATGAATGCTGGACTGTGGCTGTCTTGACAGCTGCTAACCTGCTGATTTACTTGGCTGACCTGCTGTACATGGCCTCGGAGGCTTTGTAGGGACAAAGGATGGGCCCCGGGGCTCCCTATTTCTTTTCTCACCTGCAGGTTCTTCACTGAGCTCTTATGTTCTCTTCCTGGTACCCTCTCTCCCCTCTCACATCCTTCCCCATTCATCTCCCTCCCTTTTCATTTCCTTCCCTCCTTCTGCTCTGTCTCTCTGTTTACCTTGTTAGCTGCCTTCTCTTTCCACTCTCATCTTTTCTATATTTTCTGCTTTTTTCCCCTCTTCTGGTCATCCTTTTTTTTTCCTCATCACCTAAAGGAAAAAAACCTTAGATATTCATTGGAAGGACTGATGCTGAAGCACCAATACTTTGGCCACTTGACATGAAGAGCTGACTCGTTGGAAAAGACCCTGATGATGGGAAAGATTGAGAGCAAGAAGAGAAGGGCACAGCAGAGGATGAGATGGTTGGATGGCATCATCGACTCAACGGACATGAGTTTGAGCAAACCTCAGGGGACAGTGAAGGACAGGGAAGCCTGGTGTGCCGCATGGGGTCACAGAGTCAGACACGACTTAGTGACTGAACAGTAGCAACAGCATGTGTCCTGACCACCTCTCCCCATCTTCCTTCTTCTGATCCATCAGGACCTGAGACTCCTTCCTTCTCTGCCCACCAACCCCTCCTGCCTCCTAAGGTGCTGACTCCACAGCACACAGTCCTCTGTGTGATTCGGCCCCCACCTCCCATGGGAGGGGAGTGTACAGGGCACCTGCCCTTTAACTTAAGCTAAAATCTCTGGAGGTCTGTAATTTTCAGTGACAGGAGTCTTGAAGCAGAGACCCTGGTCCCTGGGCCCCACCTGGTGCTCCAGGTTGGGTGTTCCAGCCCCACCTGAGATTGGCTCCAGAATTTTTGCAGGCTCACTAAACACCCGCTGCCTAGAGGCCATCTTAGAGGAAGCCAGGGGTAGATACTGTCCATCCCAGCTACTCTCTGGGGAATTAAAAAAAAAGAGCTGGTGAAGAACCACAGAGACTTGAAGACACTTGCCTGCAGTGTTTTTGAGGGGCAGCGATGTGGCCCTCCTACCTCAGTGATAAAACAGCTCATTTTGCCTCTGCAGGGAGAAGAGCATGGCCCTGTCAACCTTAAGATGATGTTAGTCTGGGGTATTTTCTTTTCCTTTTTATTGTCTCAAGGGCAAAAATTATGGGGAGACTATATTTTGCATGGAAAGTTTCTTTCCAAAGTTTTGTTTGGGGGTGGTGTTGGGTGGATGAGCACTGCTGCTGCTACTGTTGAAGAACCTGCATTTCTTGGGTGTGTGCTGTACACGCGTGTGTTTCTATGTGCCAGCCGCTTTCTGTTGTTGCTTCCTGCTTCTCTGGGACCCACCTGTCATATGATCTAAATAAATGTAAATATACATATATTTTTTAATTCTCTGGAATTTCTGGATACCATCAAACCCTGCTGTTCATAGAGAGAAGACTGTCCTTTCTCCCAAATCTATAATGTTCTTTTTTAAACCTCAACACAAATATAAAAGAATAAAGCACAAATCAACATACCCTAATTGCCCCAAATTTTCTTAGAACTTAGAAAAACTGAGCAGGTTTTTATTCTCACCCAAACCCCCATCTCTGGGAGCCCTTCCCAATGTCTCCCTACTCCCACCTTTCCTGAGAACCTAGGGGCATGGCCCAGCCCAAGACAACTAGCAGTTGTGCCCCCAACACTAGACTTTCTGTCCCCTTGCCTCTTGAAGGACCAGACCCCGGAGAACTGTATTTAAGGATGCATGCCTGAGTGCATGCCCAGTGTGTGTTTTCCTGTATATGTGCCTGTATGCCACGCATGCATTGAGACCAGGAACCTTTATAATAATTGATGGCCAGGAAGACACCACAATCTTTTTTCTTCTTCTGCTCTCAGCCACAAAGCCTCAGAGCCCAGCATCCTGGCGTCACCAGGCCCAGAGGGGCCCCAGGCAAGCAGAACTGTGGGGGAGGAGGGGGGAAGGCCCCCCACTGCTGCCTCTCGCTCCTGTACTGGGATGAAGCATGAGCTCTTCACCCAGGGGTGGATGGGGTGGATGGGGAAGGCTCCCAGGAGGTGAATCTTATGGAACAATGTAATAAGACTCATATTTTAAGACAAGACAAAAAGCATATCAACATAAAAATTTTCTCTGCCCATCTGGGCCTCCTCCATCCCCTCTAGTGTGCATCTGCAGTATGTGTTAACCAGCCCTCCTAAGAGCGGAGATACCTGAACCATCAAGACCAGTTTGGTTCTTCTACACCAGCCGTGTTAACTTTTATAACACCGCCTGCTTATGACCTTATTAATGTCAGTAGCTCTTAATATATTGCTTGTATTCTGCCATTTTACAAGAGTATTGTTTCTTGCATTAATGGATGTAACACTGAGCCTAGACAAAAATGATGATGACCAGGTGACTTGAAACCCTTGAGCTCATATACAGTTCTATCAGATTGTATTGCAGTAGTGTGACTCTAGATATGAGAAGAAACAAGAAGAGGGAAATATTTCTTGGAGCTGACAAGACTAGTAGCACACGCGATCCTCAGGATTTTGGCTACTGTTTCCAAGACTAGATGAGTACTTGCACACTGAGCGGTTTTTCAATTATCCTTGTCCAACCTGGGAATGAGCACTCCTAAAGCCTGGGGACAACATGGTCAAAATTCCCCCCAGATCTTGGTTGAAATTAAGATGGAAATGGAGGGGATTGTGTGATAAAATATGTTGCCCGCCACACAGTTCTACGAGCACCAAGTCACTAGCCACTGCAGTCACTGACCTACAGTCCACCCTGAAAGGAAGTCACAGAAAAGGTCAGGATCAGGTACTTTGTGCTCTGGGAAAACTGGCAGAACCAACCCTCAGATACTTAGACAATTTAAGGAGACTTTCAATGAACCCAGTTCCTTGCATCTTCCCATATCCAGAAAGCACCAAAAACATTAACCAAGATATCTCTTCCTCATGGGTGAAGTAACTTCTACAAGCTGTGTACTGGTTGCATGTTCCCCTTTCCCCAAGTCATATACACACAGTCCTCCCCGCTTCCTTAGTATAGTTTTCAGAGCTTCCTGAGAGACTGTATGCCCAAATATAATCCTCAAGTTGGCTTCAATAAAATTTCCATTTCTTTTTTAGGTTGACTACTGACTCATTTTTCATCCACAAATGCATGTATGCATTGACCTTACCAAGTCTGGGTGCAGGAATCTCTAAGGCTTAGAGCAGCATTGACTGAACATAGTACTACCGTGTGCCAGACTGAGCTCTGGTCTCAGTTCAGGGTTGAGGATGTGCAGATACGTCAGGGGAAGGGTCCTGAGATGGCCGAGAGGAACTGGGAGAAGTTCTCAGTGGCTGGAGGGAGGGAGGTGAGGAGGCAGGAGAGGTAGAAAGGGATCTGAGCTTGCAGGGCTTTGGCTTGATCTTTTGGAATTTGTGTATCATTCTAAGGGAGCAAACAGAAGCTTTCAAGGTACCTTAGTTTGAATTTACTCCACTCAGTTTTAATTTGCATTGCAATTACTCCAAAGTAGACATTGAAGAAAAGAATGAAAATAGAAGCTTATGGCAGGCATCTGCGTAAGGGGATGGGTGGATGTGGACCAGGTGGCTCTAGAGATGAAGAAGAGTGGGTGGGTTCAGGAGTATTTTGTGAAGAGCATCTGTGAAGGTGGTGCCATCGACTGATATGGGAAAGATGAGGATCAGTGTCGGGGGTGGGGGGAAGGGTGCTCAAGTGGTGGGATTGGACTTGGTGGATGTGAGGTGTCCTGAGGCACCCAGAGGGAGAGATCAGAAAGCAGTTGGGCACAATTCTGGGTCTTAATAGAGATCAGCTCAAGAGGCAGGAACTGGGGAGTTGTCATCATATGGCGTGTTCACTTCATTCAATATCTTCTTAAGTGTCACATTCATAGAGCATCCTGACCTCTACCTACCTATTAATAAAATAGCAGTTTTGCCCAACCCCCACCCCCAACTCCAATAACTCTCTCTTCACCTGTTTCCCTTTATCATGGCATTTATCACCCAATGACCTAATACATATTGGTTTGCACATTCTCCATCTCCTGTACTATAGTGTAAGCTCCATGGAGGCAGAATTACTGGTTCTTTTCTCTACTCTCTGTGCAGTGCCTAGAACGGTGCATGGCACACACTCTGTACACAACATCATTTGTCAACTGAGTGAAATCTTAAAGCTATCGGCCTGGATGAGGACGAGAAGGTGCACAGAGAAGAGATGGTCTAAGTGGCCTGAGACACTCAGACAATGGGAGAAGGGGAGGAGGGGAAGCGACAGACAGAAGGACAGAGGCTGAGCCACAGGAGGACCATCACTCCAGACAAGGTTTCCTGACTCAGGTGAACTGCGGGGAGAGATCCATTTCTTAATAAATTTCATCCCTCTAGAAGCACGCGAGCCAGGCCTCAGGTGCAGGTGAGAGATGAGCACGTGTATCTGGAGGGGTCTCAAGGAGATGCAGAGGCAGGAGCCCAGGCTGCCTCCCTGAGCTCCAGCTGGTTCCCCTTTTCTTAGCCTCCCTTCCCAGAGTACTCAGTGGGTGGTGCCCAGGGAGAGGGGCAGAGCGCTAGGAGCACCTTGGACAGAGCCTGAGATGTCAAGGGAGCAGAAGGGAGAGGTGAGGTTACAGCTGCCCCTGGGGCATCAAGTGTCAGTAATCATGGCCCCTCCCCTCATCAAGACCAGTTGAATATTTGCTCCCAAATATTTCATAAATCTGCCTCTGCCCTCCACCCCTGAAGTGTCTTTCCTCAAGGTCCATCATCCCATACGTGGACTGTACAATCAGCCTCCAAACTGGCCTCCTAGCTTCTTGGTGGACTTGATTTAGTTTTTCTTCTACAACCAGAGTTTTAATTCCAGAGTGGGCCTCTGATGGATCAGCCCTTCCTTACAGAATGTCAGTGAGGCCTCATCACTTACAGCTAAAACCCAATGTATGTCTCTGGAGTTCAGGTCCGTCCACAGTGGGCCCTGTCCGCTGCTCCTGCAGCACCACTGGCATCTTTATAAGAGAAAGGACAGAGAGTTTACACACACAGGGTTGAGAGAAGATGAGCATGTGGAGGGGGAGGCGGAGATGCCCCCAAAGCAAAGGGGCCTCCAGAAGCTAAAAGAGCCAAGGATGGACCCTCCCCTGGAAGATCAGAGACGGCAAAGCTCTGCTGGCCTTGATTTCAAATTTCTGACCTTCAGAACTGTGAGAAAATACAATTCTGTTGTGCTAAGTCTCCCAACTTGTGCTAACTTATTGCAGTTGCCCTAGGAAACAAAAATGAGTTTCCAGAAGTGGAACCCCTGGAGAGGACCAGCTGCACCTGTCGGGGGCTGGTGGAAAAGCAAGATGCTGTGTGATGACAGGGCTCCATTGGCTATTGGGGCTGAAGGAGCTTTGTGAGTCCAGGGAGGTTGTCAGGTTTGCTCTGTGTTTCTCTTTCCAGCCTCAGCTTGTCCCAGGGTTTATTATCAGCAAAGGAGACAAGGCCCCTGATGCCAGGGAGCTGGCTGGGGCTTAGGGTGCTGGCCTTTCTGCCCTGGAGGCCTCTCAGCAAATAGTCCCTTGGAAACAGGGCAGCTGTCCCTGTGGAGGGGGCGGGCTGGGAGGGGCCTCACTCCCCCAACACTGGACCCTGGAGGAGCCTCTATGTGAGCAGGACTGCAGCCCTGGCTGGCGGGACTGCCTTGGGCAGGTGACCTGGACAATTCTATGGTCTCCAGGGTCCCTGCCACTCTAGCCATGTGTCCTTGTCACAACTCTGAAACCCTATTTCAGGTTGGCTCCATGCCTGCATCCCTTCTGGGTCAGAAGACACATACTGGGCTGCCCCAGGGCCACTGGGACCCTGGAATCCCCCTCCTGGGTCTGCATATCTCCACTCTATCCCCGCCCCTCACCCCAGCCCCAGTCCCAGATGCATCCTCAACACGTCCCTTCTTGGGGGTCCAGCAGGTGCCTCCCCTTTCAGCTCCTTCCCTTAAAGGGGGCAGATCATTCGTCCATCCCCACCCCACTCCCTGGGATGCCCTGAAAGGCTCCCCATCAGCATCAGACACAGCATCCTTGTTTATTTCTAATCCTTTCTTCCCAGCTTGAAAGCGAAGACCTACAAGACCTTTTAGAACTAACACCCAAAAAAGATGTCCTTTTCATTATAGGGAACTGGAATGCAAAAGCAGGAAGTCAAGAAACACCTGGAGTAACAGGCAAATTTGGCCTTGGAATACAGAATGAAGCCGGGCAAAGACTAATAGAGTTTTGCCAAGAAAATGCACTGGTCATAGCAAACACCCTCTTCCAACAACACAAGAGAAGACTCTACACATGGACATCACCAGATGGTCAACACCAAAATCAGATTGATTATATTCTTTGCAGCCAAAGATGGAGAAGCTCTATACAGTCAACAAAAACAAGACCAGGAGCTGACTGTGGCTCAGATCATGAACTCCTTATTGCCAAATTCAGACTGAAATTGAAGAAAGTAGGGAAAACCACTAGACCATTCAGGTATGACCTAAATCAAATCCCTTATGATTATACAGTGGAAGTGAGAAATAGATTTAAGGGA
>NW_011494727.1:28883-29743 GCF_000754665.1 Bison bison bison
GTTCATGACATTGTACAGGAGACAGGGGTCAAGACCATCCCCATGGAAAAGAAATGCAAAAAAGCAAAATGGCTCTCTGGGGAGGCCTTACAAATAGCTGTGAAAAGAAGAGAAGCGAAAAGCAAAGAAGAAAAGGAAAGATATAAGCATCTGAATGCAGAGTTCCAAAGAATAGCAAGAATAGAGAAGAAAGCCTTCCTCAGCCACCAATGCAAAGAAATAGAGGAAAACAACAGAATAGGAAAGACTAGAGATCTCTTCAAGAAAATTAGAGATGTCAAGGGAACATTTCATGCAAAGATGGGCTCAATAAAGGAAAGAAAGGTATGGATCTAACAGAAGCAGAAGATATTAAGAAGAGGTGGCAAGAATACACAGAAGAACTGTACAAAAAAGATCTTCACGACCCAGATAATCATGATGGCGTGATCACTCACCTAGAGCCAGACATCCTGGAATGTGAAGTCAAGTGGGCCTTAGAAAGCATCACTACAAACAAAGCTAGTGGAAGTGAAGGAATTCCAGTTGAGCTATTTTAAATCCTGAAAGATGATGCTGTGAAAGTGCTGCACTCAATATGCCAGCAAATTTGGAAAACTCAGCAGTGGCCACAGGACTGGAAAAGGTCAGTTTTCATTCCAATCCCAAAGAGAGGTAATGCCAAAGAATGCTCAAACTACTGCACAATTTCACTCATCTCACATGCTAGTAAAGTAATGCTCAAAATTCTCCAAGCCAGGCTTCAGCAATACGTGAACCATGAACTTCCTGATGTTCAAGCTGGTTTTCGAAAAGGCAGAGGAACCAGAGATCAAATTGCCAACATCCGCTGGATCATTAGAAAAAGCAAGAGAGTTACC
>NW_011494727.1:29843-37049 GCF_000754665.1 Bison bison bison
TTATTGACTATGCCAAAGCCTTTGACTGTGTGGATCACAATAAATGTGGAAAATTCTTCAAGAGATGGGAATACCAGACCACCTTACCTGCCTCTTGAGAAACCTGTATGCAGGTCAGGAAGCAACAGTTAGAACTGGACATGGAACAACAGACTGGTTCCAAATAGGAAAAGGAGTACGTCAAGGTTGTATATTGTCACCCTGCTTATTTAACTTACATGCAGAGTACATCATGAGAAACGCTGGACTGGAAGAAACAACAAGCTGGAATCAAGATTGCCGGGAGAAATATCAATAACCTCAGATATGCAGATGACACCACCCTTATGGCAGAAAATGAAGAGGAACTAAAAAGCCTCTTGATGAAAGTGAAAGTGGAGAGTGAAAAAGCTGGCTTAAAGCTCAACATTCAGAAAACGAAGATCATGGCATCCAGTCCCATCACTTCATGGGAAATAGATGGGGAAACAGTGGAAACAGTGTCAGACTTTATTTTTCTGGGCTCCAAACTCACTGCAGATGATGACTGCAGCCATGAAATTAAAAGACGCTTACTCCTTGGAAGGAAAGTTATGACCAACCTAGATAGCATATTCAAAAGCAGAGACATTACTTTGCCAACAAAGGTTCGTCTAGTCAAGGCTATGGTTTTTCCTGTGGTCATGTATGAATGTGAGAGTTGGACTGTGAAGAAGGCTGAGTGCCGAAGAATTGATGCTTTTGAATTGATGTTTGTGGTGTTGGAGAAGACTCTTGAGAGTCCCTTGGACTGCAAGGAGATCCAACCAGTCCATTCTGAAGATCAGCCCTGGGATTTCTTTGGAGGGAATGATGCTGAAACTGAAACTCCAGTACTTTGGACACCTCATGAGAAGAGTTGACTCATTGGAAAAGACTCTGATGCTGGGAGGGATTGGGCGCAGGAGGAGAAAGGGACGACAGAGGGTGAGATGGCTGGATGGCATCACTGACTCGATGGACGTGAGTCTGAGTGAACTCTGGGAGTTGGTGATGGACAGGGAGCCTGGTGTGCTGGCGATTCATGGGGTCTCAAAGAGTCGGACACCACTGAGCGACTGAACTGAACTGAAGCAGTCTCCCAGGCCAAGAAAATCCTCACTCAGATAAGACTACTCCTAGATTCTTCCAGACTCACATCTGGATGGCAGCTTTGGAGCTAGAGACAGACATTATGTTAACTTATTCTGTGGTTCCCCCATGCTCCACCTTGGAGTCATGTTGGGTTGGGGTCCCCTGTCCCGATGGGAAACAGTCACATGTGAAGGCAAAACTGGTGGGAGGGGATGCACAACAGTCCTTACTTTCCATGTCATCTTGTCCCCACGGCCTTGCTGTCACACCATGGCTCCTCCCTGTTCACCCCTGGAGCTGCCCTCCTCTGGGTGGGGCTGTGTCCCTCAGATGGCAGCTCCTTCTGGTGATGCTGCAGGGAGGAGAGGCCGGGACACGTGTGTCTTCAGGTTGCTGTGGAAGGAAACTGTGGCCCTGAGTCCTCACTCACTCTTGTACTGGGATGAATCAAGTGATCAGCACCAGCGGCCTTTGTTGGATTGGGGAAAATCATAAGAAGGAATGAAATAAAATTCATAATTTAAGACAAGATAAGAAAAATTTAAACAAAAATTTTCTCTCCCGGTTTTGACCGCTTCCCTCCCATCTAGTGTGCATTGTGCATCAGCATTATGTGCAAACCAGCCCTCCCAAGGGCAGAAATACCTGCTCCACCATAAAGGTTAATTTTTAAAAATAACTCCTTAGAAGATAATGCCTACATATTAGGTCAGTGCAAACACAATCACAGTTTCAAACCATGGATTTTAAATCATTATAACTAGGCTCAAACACATCTTTATTAATCAAAATAGTAACCATTACAATCACTGCATTTTTGCCAATGAGAAATAAGTTTGTTTATTCCTGTAGCATAAAAATCCGTGCTTCAGGATACAACAAACTCTTGGAAAGCATTTTCTGCCTCCTGCTGGTTATGGAAGTGTGTTCTCTGTACAAAGATGCTCGAAGAAGTGTTAGTCAGTTGGTGAGAGGTCAGGTGAACATGGCGAATGAGGCAAAACTTGTTCACAATTTGTTCAACTTTTGAAGTGTTGCTTGTGCGACGTGTAGTCGGGTGTTGTTGTGAAGAATTAGGTCCTTTTTGTTAACCAATGCCAGCTGCAGGCATTGCAGTTTTGGGTGCATCTCATTGATTTGCTGAGCATACTTCTTAGATGTATTGGGTTCACCGGGATTCAGAAAGCTGTAGTGGATCAGACGGGCAGCAGATCACCAAACAGTGACCATGACCTTGTTTTGGTGCAAGTTTGGCTTTAGAAAGTGCTTTGGAGCTTCTTCTCAGTCCGGCCACTGAGCTGGTCATTGCTGGTTGTCATATACAATCCACTTTAAGAAAAAAAATGTTTATTTTTAATTGAAAGATAATTGCTTTATGATATTGTGTTGCTTCCTGCCATACAACAATAATGAATCTACCACAGGTGTACTTATGACCCCTCCCTCTTGAACATCCGTTCCACTTCCCCTACAATCCACTTGTTGCGTGCCACAATCTGATCAAGAAGCAGCGCTGTGTTACACAGAAAAAGAGAAGAAGATTCTTCAAATAGATGATTTTTTTGATTTTTGGTCAGTTCATGAGGCATCCAGGTATAAAGCTTTTTCACCTTTCCAATATCTTCAAATGGCAAGTGACGTTAGAACGGTTGATATCGAGTTCTTCAGCAACTTCTTGTACATTTGTAAAAGGATCAGTTTTAATTGTTGCTCTCAGTTGTCATTGTCAACTTCTGATGGCCGGCCACTATGCTCCTCGTCTTCAAGGCTCTTGTCTCCTTTGCAAAACTTCTTGAACCATCACTGGACTGTATGTCAGCGATTCCTGGGGCAAATGTATTGCTGATGTTGCAAGTTGTCTTCACTGCTTTAAGACCCATTTTGAACCCAAATAAGAAAATCACTTGAATTTGCTTTTTGTCTAACAGCATTTCCATATTCTAAAATAAATATAAAATAAACAGCAAGTAGTAAGTCATTAGCAAAAAACATAAAATGAGATATGTGTAATTAAAATGATATATAGCATAACCACCGAGAAGGCAATGGCACTTCAGTACTCTTGCCTGGAAAATCCCATGGACGGAGGAGCCTGGTGGGCTGCAGTCCATGGGGTCACTAAGAGACGGATACCACTGAGCGACTTCACTTTCACTTTTCACTTTCATGCATGAAGGAAATGGCAACCCACTCCAGTGTTCTTGTCTGGAGAATCCCAGGGATGGCGGAGCCTGGTGGCCTGCCGTCTATGGGGTCGCATAGAGTTGGACATGACTGAAGCGATGCAGCAGCAGCAGTAGCGTAGCATATCCACATTTATTTAGAATGTATTCCAATACCAAACAGCAAATTTCAATAATGCAAAAACCACAGTTATATTTGTACCAACCTGATACTTATGACCAGCTTCCCAGGTGGCTCTAGTGGTAAAGAACCCATCTGCCAATGCAGGAGATATGAGATGTGGGTTCAATCCCTAGGTCAGAAAGATCCGCTGGAGGGGGCATGACAACGCACTCCAGTATTCTTGCTTGGAGAATCCCATGGACAAAGGAGCCTGAAGGGCTACAGTCCATAGGATCACACAGAGTCGGACATGACTGAAGTGGCTTAACACACATATAGTACAATACTTAGAATCAGATTAATGTCACTACCTTTATTACTTGTATTCTACCTAATTCTGTAAGATTCTTGTTTCTTGCATTAATAGTTCTGTGATTGTGTCTGTGATGAAATTTAATGATGACTAGGCTACTTGAAATTATTCATATAATATTCAGCTCTATAAGATCCATGACTGTAATCTTGTGACCCTAGAGATGGGAAGGAGCAAAAAATGGAAACCATTTCCTGGACCTGACAGACTTGTAGGACAGGTGGTGCAGAGGCTTTTGGTTGCTGTTTACGGGACCGGATGAGGAACAGCACACTGCATGGTCTATCAGCAGACTTGTCTTCTGAGCAGGGAATGAGCATTCCCAGCACCCTGGGACAAGTCAGTCAAAAAATGCCTCTGAAAATGGATAATAAGAGAGAAATGGAGGGGACTGTGTAATAGAGAATGTCGCCCAAGCCCAGTTCTCCAGGCATGAAGTCATTAGTCCCTGCAGTCACCTATGATCCACCATGAAAGGGGTTCAGTGCGAAGGTCAGGATGAGGCATTTTGTGCTCTGAGAAAACTTGCAGAACCAGCCCTCTGGTCAACATTTTCTGGTGAAGTTTTTATGAACCCAGTTTCTCACTTCTTCCCATACTTAGAAAAGCACTAAAACCATTAACTAAGATATCTCTTCCTCCTGCGTGAAGTTACCTTCTTGCCAAGCTGTGTGCTGATTGCATGTCCCCCTCCCCCCAAGTCACATACACATTAAGGCCTCCAGTCTTACTTCCTCAGAACAGTTCTCAGAGCTTCCTGAGAGACTGTCTCCCCAGTTATAATCATCAGGATGGCTCGAATAAATTTTCAGTTTCTTTCTTAGATTGACTATTGATTAATTTTTTATCTACAAAAGCAACTACGTACTGACTTCCACAAGTCTCCTTGCTCAGCACGTTGAGAACAGGGCTCTTCAGTGAATCCAGGTGATAACTCTCTATCCTCAGTCCCTGGTGCCACAGGCCCTACAGAGGGGCCCAAACTCAGCCCCACCCCCCGCCTCCTGCACATCCCTTCTCCCCAGACAAGCCAACCCCCACTCCTCAGGCTGGAGCTCGGGCTCTCTCCTTCCTGGGCCCCCTCTCCCGCCTCCTCCACTAAGACACACCCTTCACCCTCCACTTGGAACTGGTGTGTCCTGCCTGCCCCTCATCCTCCATCCCCACTCAGGACACCTGCCCTCCCCTCTGTGGACATGCCCCGTGGATGTGCTGATGGTCAGGTCATGGGTCTCCCTTCCTTCATCTGAGAGTTTCATAAGGATGGGCTGGGCCTTGCTCACCTGGGTCCTCAGCCTCTGGTCCAGCTTGGCCCAGAGCAGGTGCCTCATAAACATCTACTGAGCTGCAAAGGCCCAGGTGTGGCCGCAGTTCCTAATGTCCAGCCCACCTCCCTGAGCCCCTCTACCTGGGTGAGCTCCCAGCCCCCAGCATGTACCTGCACCTGTCCGGGGTTTTGGAAGGCCTGCTAGTTTGAGCTCAGGGTCCCTCTCACTTTTTGAACCCTCCCCCTGCCCTATTGCATATCTGCCATTTTGCTCTCTGGGGGGAAATCCAGAAGCTTCTCTGTAAGTGAACATCTGGTTACATCTCAGCATGGCTTCCCACTGAGTCCCAAATGCTTAATATGGTACCCAAGGGTGGGATGGCCTTTCCTGCCAGAGTCTACTCTCTCTCTCTCACTTTCTCTCTCCCATAAACCTTGCTCACTCCTTCTGTCCCTGGATTCTCCTGTGAGAATTACCCCTCCCCCAACAAAGCCCTCATTCAGGAGCCCCTCATTCCCTGAGGATGCATATTCCAGACCACAATCAACTCTTAAGAGTTTGATCCAAATGTTAGAGAATCCAGCAGCACTCCACCTTCCCCAAAGGTTTAAATAGTTACCTTCTGAGGGTCCTGTGATGGGGGTCCCCAAACTCCTGAATCAAAGCAGGAAAAGGGGACCATGAAGGTGAGTGTGGGCATCATTGTCAGGACTCAGACTCCTTGGTCTGCCTCCAGAGGACTCTCTTGTCTATCTGGGGCCTCTGGTATTTGTGGGGAGGAGCCACAAGGGGGAGCCCTAAGTATGAGCCCAGGATTCTGCTCACCCACACCTGAAGGAAAGGTAGTGCAGGAATCACCTGACTTACTTCTCCAAGGCTGCTTCGTACCCTGAGGCCCATGGGTCCACTAATGTCCTGGAATGGGCTCTAGGAGATCTACAAGAGCCCTGTAACTGAATGCAACATTTCCAATGTATGAGAATGCATATTCCTGGGACAGTCATATAGTCAAAGGGATTTATGCGCAGAAAATATTAAAGAGTCTCTGGGTGGTTCCCGCATAACTCCAAAGAAGTAGGCTCTGCCAATGTTCCTAAACCAAACTGAGTAAGTGAGGGAGCATGGACTTGAGATCTCTCTGGATTGCCCATCTGGGGCAGTGATCTTTCTTGGCATCAGGAGAAGCAGGTTCAGAAAGATCTGCTACCCTCTCTGAGCATTTAATTTCCCAAGCTTGTCGCCTTCCCAAAGCACAGCATCAGAGAATCCCTTAGTGGCGGGATCTCTTTAGAACTTTAGTTCATCTCTACATTATACCCCAGCCTGGGGCTCATCCATCATTTCCCAGAGAGCGCTCTGCACAGTGCTCCTCAAAATGCAGTTTGTGGAGTAGTACCAGTTGCAAACTGTTCCTGGTCCACAATGAGATAAGTACACACAGTGAACATTTATAAACTTTTATAGTAATTTGACATTGTCCAAAGATCCAGGGGTATGACCAGTGCCAGACAATGGGGCCTGGAGTTTAAGTTTAGTGTTGGAGTTTGTGCTGATGGTCCAGCTGCAGTGGCAAGACAGACACGACCCAGATGAAGGAGGCTGGGCCGGCGAATCAATGCACTGCTTCCTTCATTGAGAATGTCCTGCCAAACACAAAAAATTAACTTTGCAAAACTAAGTAGCCAGCTTCAGTTCAGTTCAGTCGTTCAGTAGTGTCTGACTTTTTGCGACCCCATGGACTGCAGCATACCAGGCCTCCCTGTCCATCACCAACTCCTGGAGCTTGCTCAAATTCACGTCTATCAAGTCAGTGATGCCATCCAACCATCTCATCTTCTGTTGTCCCCTTCTCCTCCTGCCTTCAACCTTTCCCAGCATCAGAGTCTTTGCCAAGGAGTCAGTTCTCCTCATCAGATGGCCAAAGAATTGAAACTTCAGCCTCAGCATCAGTCCTTCCAACGAATATTCAGGAGTGATTTCCTTTAGGATTGACTGGTTTGATCTCCTTGCAGTCCAAGGGACTCCTAGGAGTCTTCTCCAACACCACAGTTCAAAAGCATCAATTCTTCGGCACTCAGCTTTGTGGTCCAACTCTCACATCCATACACGACTACTGGAAAAACCATAGCTTTGACTAGACGGACCTTTGTTGGCAAAGTAATGTCTCTGCTTTTTAATATGCTGTCT
>NW_011494727.1:37379-37545 GCF_000754665.1 Bison bison bison
TCAGCCACTGTTTCCATTGTTTCCCCATCTATTTGCCATGAAGTGATGGGACCAGATGTCATGATCTTAACTTTTTGAATGTTGAGTTTTAAGCCAGCTTTTTCACTCTACTCTTTCACTTTCATCAAGAGGCTCTTTAGTTCTTCACTTTCTGCCATAAGGGTGG
>NW_011494727.1:37645-41695 GCF_000754665.1 Bison bison bison
GTACTCCTTTCCCAGTTTGGAACCAGTCTGTTGTTCCATGTTTGGTTCTAACTGTTGCTTTTTGACCTGCAACAGATTTTTCAGGAGGCAGGTCAGGTGGTCTGGTATTCCCATCTCTTTAAGAATTTTCCACAGTTTGTTGTGATCCACACAGTCAAAGGCTTTAGCGTTAGTCAATGAAGCAGAGTAGATGTTCTTCTGGAATTCTCTTGCTTTTTGTATGATCCAGCAGATGTTGGCAATTTGATCTCTGGTTCCTCTGCCTTTTCTAAATTCAGCTTGAACATCTGGAATAGTCAGATAGTGAAGAGTTAAAATGAGTGAATTATAGAAAGACTAAGGCATTATTGTCTTTTATTATGTGATAATATTCCAGCTAATTGTCTACAACTATTGTTTTATACAAAGTTAGAATGTATTATGGCACCCCACTCCAGTATTCTTGCCTAGAAAATCCCATGGATGGAGGAGCCTGGTAGGCTGCAGTCCATGGGGTCTCGAAGAGTTGGACATGACTGAGCGACTTCACTTTCACTTTTCACTCTCACGCATTGGAGAAGGAAATGGCAACCCACTCCAGTGTTCTTGCCTGGAGAATCCCAGGGACGGGGGAGCCTGGTGGGCTGCCATCTATGGGGTCGCACAGAGTCGGACATGACTGAAGCGACTTAGCAGCAGTAACAGTAGCAGAATGTATTAAGGGGAAGGTCCTGTAAAAATATTCAAACAATAGAATAAACTCCTGGAGATGCTGCAAGATAAGTTTAGTCCCAACTTTTTAAACATGTCAAATGGACAATCAGATTTGCTTATTTATCTTAGGCCATCAGATTTTTAATGACTTTAATACTTACCTTCTATTAAAAGAAATACTATGTTTTTATTAGATTTTTTCATGTTACATCATTTTATTAAATTAGCCATTCTATGAATGTGTTAATCTTCCTGAAACTTTATTTTTATTAATTTTAAACAGTTATAGTGTGCCAGTTTTATTTATTTATTATTATTTATTTTTAATTGTCAGGACCATGCAACCTGTGGAATCTCGTTGCTTGACCAGGGGTTGAACCTGTGCCCTGTGCATTGGAAGCGCGCAGTCTTAACCACTGTGCCACCAGGGAGGTCCTCTGAAACTTCATTTAAAATCATATCATTACCCTTCTCAAAATCCTCAAACTTCTTTTAAAAGATAAAACTCAAACTTCTCCTTGTGACAAATGAGATCCTCTTCAGTTGGCATTGACTTGTGTTTTCTGCCTTATTGCTCACTGTTTCTTAAAAAATTATCATTGCATTGGTTAAGGTGTGTAGTGATATCTCATTGAGGTTATAACTTGCATTTTCCTCACTATTAATGAGTTTGAGTATTTTTTTAATGTGTTTACCTACCATTTAGATATCAGTCTTTATAAAATATTTCAGCCTATTTTTGCAATCAAGCTATGCCATTTGAACTACATGACTTATTTCTTATATGAACTCTCATTTTTCCAACACAGTGCAACTATCAGTTGACACAATTTATACACTTTTCCAAAAGAGCACAATTGGTGATTAGGTGGGTTTAGTGCATCTAAATCATTTATCTCTTATATTAATTTTCATTTTTGTAAAACAGTAACCATTCTCATAGATCCAGACCCCGGAGGCAAGACTTAAATTTGTATAGAGGATAAAATACCAAATGAAAACTTTGTTGTTAGAATTCTATAATACATAAAGAAATATAAAAAAAAGTTCTCTCATTTAAATCAGTCAGATACACTAAAACTTCTTAGGAAGTTTGGCCCATTTTGGGGGGTTGTTTGCCTATTTATTATAAAGTTGCAAAATTTCTTTCTATATTCCAGATAACAGAAATTAAAAATATAATCCTTGTCATATTTTTTAAAGTTTCCAGAAAAGCTTGCCCTACTCTTGCTCTGGAGTATGGTGGTCACAAGGATCCCAGGACCCGTTGTCATATCCTGGGTTCCCTAGTGTCCGAGACTCACAGGGGAGGATCCATTGATCTAGAGAAGGGTGGTCAGTGGAAACGCCCACAGGAGGCACGAGGGAAGAAAATAAGTAAGGTGGATGGAGAGGACTAAGGTCCTTGGAGACAACCAACTGAATCTGTCAGGGGCGATGGAAAAGCAAGATGCCCTGTGCATGACATAAGCTCATGTTTATAAAGTAGGAAAAAAAATCTACAGGTGCCCTGTACAAACATGTGTGCATGTATGTACACACATATCTATATATGATTTCAGAGCATGTGAAATGTGCTGAAGGCTGTATATGAGGTTGAGGACATGGATGCTCCCTGGATGGAGGAGTGGACACTCCTGTGAGTAGGCAGGAAGCCTGGCCAAGTCCAAGAAGGGAAACTGGAACATGTGAGATAATTATAGACCTGCTTTATGTCAATGACACCTGAGAATAAGAAAAATATAGAAAACTAAACAGAGATGAGAATGGAAACAATATAGAGCATGTAACAGCTGCTCAGCTCCGGCCACCCAACCGTATTATCTATCACCAAGGGAATGTAGCCTAGTGACACCATATTTTTTGAGTCTTCTAAAGGAGGTAGAAATCTACATTTTCAAGTGAAATTAAAGTGCTGTACAGCAACCAAACATGCTGTTGTTGTTCAGTCACTAAGTCATATCTAACTCTTTGTGACCCCATGAACTGCAGCATGCCAGGCTTCCCTGTCCGTCACAATTTCCCAGAATTTGCTCAAACTCATATCCATTGAGTCAGTGATGCCATCCAACCATTTCATCCTCTGTCATCCCCTTCTACTGCCCTCAATACTTCCCAGCATCACAGTCTTTTCCAGTGAGTTGGCTCTACTCATCGGATGACCGAAGTACTGGAGCTTCAGCTTCAATATCAGTCCTTCCAATGAATATTCAAGTTGATTTCCTTTAGGATTGACTGTTTTGATCTCTTTGCTGTCCAGGGGACTCTCACGAGTTTTCTGCAGCATCACAGTTCAAAAGCATCAGTTCTTCAGTGCTCAGCTTTCTTTATGGTCCAACTCTCACATCCGTACATGACTACTGGAAAAGCTATAGCTTTGATATACAGACCTTTGTCAGCAAAGTAATGTCTCTGCTTTTTAATACACTGTCTAGGTTTGTCATAGCTTTCCTTCCAAGGAGCAAGTGTCTTTTAATTTCATGACTGTCACATTAAATGGACACAAAGTTGTCATTTACTCTTAAGTGTGAATCATAGGGTCATTTTGGTAGTAAGTTGGGAAAAATGAAGAGACAGTATGACCCTCCAGTTTCCCTCACCCCAGGGCCCCTCCCCGACCCCGGCAGTGCCCACTGGGAGGCCAACAGGCTCCAGGGCTCCACTGGCAATTGGGGCTGAAAGAGCTTTGTGAGTCCAGGGAGGTTCTCAGGGTTTGCTCTGTGTTTCTCTTTCCAGCCTCAGCTTGTCCCAGGTTTATTATCAGCAGAGGTGACAGGGCCCCTGATGGCAGGAAGCTGGCTGGGGCTCAGGCTGCTGGCCCTTCAGCCCTCTCAGCAAATAGTCCCTTGGAAACAGGGCAGCTGTCCTTGAGGAGGGGGCGGGCTGGGAGGGGCCTTACTCCCCCCACACACTGGATCCTGGAGGAGCCCCTGTGTGAGCAGGACTGCAGCCCTGGCTGGCGGGACTGTCTTGGGCAGGTGACCTGGGCAATTCCGTGGTCTCCAGGGTCCCTGCCACTCTGGCCACATGTCCCTGTCACAGCCCTGAAACCCCTTTAGGCCCCTGTTCTTCTGTCTCAGTTGCAGTCCAAGCCCCTCCTCCATGGGGAAGGTTGGCTCCATGCCTGCATCCCTTCTGGGTCAGAAGACACCTACTGGGCTGCCTCAGGGTCCCTGGGACCCTGGGATCCCCCCAGTCATCTCCACTCTGCCACTCCCAACCCCACCCCAGTCCTGGGTGCATCCTCAGGGTTGTCCCTCCCAGGGTCCATTCAGTGCCTCCTCTTTCAGCTCCTGCCCTTAAAAAGGGCCCCATCATCTGTCCATCCCCATCCCCTCCCTGGATACCCTGAAAGGC
>NW_011494727.1:41795-59399 GCF_000754665.1 Bison bison bison
GGGCTTCCCAGGTGACTAAGTGGTAAAGAATCTACCTGCCAAAGCAGGAGACACAGGTTTGATCCTTGGTTTGGGAAGATCCCCTGGAGAAGGAAATGGCAACCCACTCTGGTATTCTTGCCTGGGAAATTCCATGGACAGAGGAGTCTGGAGGGCAAAAAGAGTTGGACACGACTAAGCATAACACAGCTGAACCAGTCTCACAGGCCTAAAATCTTCACTCAGGTAGGGCTAGTCCTAGATCTTCCCAGACTCACAGTGGGATGGCAGCTTCAACCCAGGGTTCGAACTCAGGTCTCCCGAATTGCAGGCTGATTCTGTGCCAGCTGAGCCACAAGGGAACCCCAAGAAGCGCATCTTCCCCACCCAAGAATTGAACTGGAGTCTGCTCCATTGCAGGCAGATTCTTTACCAACTGAGCTATCAGGGAAGCCCTTTAAAAACCAAACATTATGTTAATTTATTCTGCGGCTCCCCCATGATACTCCACATTGGAGTCATGCTAGGTCGGGGTCTCCCTTCCCCAGTGGGAAAGTCACATGTGAAGGCAAAACTGGGGGAGGGAATTCACAACAGTCCCTACTTCCCATGTCATCTTGTCCCCACGGCCTTGCTATCACCCCTGGCTCCTCCCTGTTCACCCCTGGAGCTGCCCTCCTCCAGGTGGGGCTGTGTCCCTCAGATGGCAGCTCCTTCTGGTGATGCTGCAGGGAGGAGAGGCCAGGACACTGTGTCTTCAGGTTGCTGTGGAAGGAGGCTGTGGCCCTGAAGGTGTGTCCTGGGTCCCAGAGCTCCAAGCTTTTTCCCTTGGCTCCCACGCATGGGCCCTGGTGACATGTGGGCTGTAAAGCAAAGTGTTCAGGCTCCCAGCTTTGGCGTTTTTATCTGGGTTCTCACTCCTATCCATGGAACGTTATTTGAGGCACTTGGTTCCCTGAGCCTAATTTTCTCTTTGTCAGATGATTTAGGACAATGTATTTATACAATCACTGTTCTGAAAACTTTGAGGTCAGATCTGCTCCAGAATCAGAATTTTTCAGTTTCAGGCAGGTGACATGGTGCATCTACTTTATAGGAGATAAAACCCTACTGGAGTCTGAAAGCACTTAGTAATCAACACATTCGGTTCTGTGTGTGCTCAGTCATCTCCAACTCTGCAACCTCATGGACTATAGCCCAACAGGCTCCTCCATTCATGGGGTTCTCCAGGCAAGAATGCTGGAGTGGGTTGCCATTTCCTACTCCAGGGACTCTTCCCCACCCAGGGATCAACCCATGTCTCCTGCATCTCCTGCGTTGGCAGGCAGATTCTTTACCATAGCTCCACCTGGGAAGACCCAGTCAAATATGTTAGTGTTTTTGCAATTGAACTTTTGAATTTTTGCACTAAGTGAAATAAAGACCATAAATTGTCTCATGTCCGTTCAGGCCAAATATTCTTATGAAATAAATTTTTTAAAACTTGTATAATTTTCAGAGCCTTGGAGACTGGAGTTACAGATAAGGACAATTCTACCTTGTGTCTCTGATAGTAATGGCAAAAGCTGAAAGAGATAAGTAATGTTTATGGTCTGACGCCAGATCCAGCGCAGCTGTGAGGTTGGGATAAGCCAAGTCTGACAAGGCCAAGGGTGAAGGGTGGGGAGAACCATTCTGGAACAGCTGTGCGGTTACCCAGGTGTCTGAACCATTGGTTCAAACTCCACAGATGCTGAGCCTCAGCTGTCACAGGTCCCTGAACCTTTTCTAGGCATCTGACTTAATCCACTACCAGAGCTGGATCTTCACCTGGTGAGTCCTTTGCAAGGACCACGGCCATTCCATTGACAGAGACCCACATGACCATCATGACATCCGCGTCATTGTCCTCAGGTTTGGGCTCTGTGACCAACAAGAGCTACTTCCTCCACTTCCTGCAGCTGCTCTCCACCTGCATGGCCTTCTTCCTGGTGACCAGGGAGAGCACTTGGAGTGTGCTCATAAGTAACTGGTCCATGTTTGTCTGGTGCTCCTGCTTCACCGTGACCCTCCTTACCCTCATAGCTGAATTATGTGGACTCCAGGATAAACTTCACTTCTCCTGGGACAGACTTCTCATCACCTCTGCCTGCTACTGCGCCCTTTTCTGCCTCTCAGCCTCCATCATTTACCCCATCATCTACCTTCAGATTTTTCCCGATGGCTCCCCCCGACACCATGTTATTGCTTCCACTGCATTCTCCTGCATCGCTTCTGTGGCTTATGCTATCGAAGTGGTCTGGACCTGTGCCCGGACTGGCGAGTCCTTCTACTCTTTGCTAGGCCTGCTCAAGAGGCTGGAGATCTTCGTGGCATGTGTCATCTTCGCCTTCCTCAGCAACACCTACCCGTATGAGCACCAGCCAGCCCTGGTGTGGTGCGTGGCCGTGTACTGCATCTGCTTCATCCTGGGGGCTGTGGCTATGTTGTGGCACCAGTGTGACTGTGACAAGAGTCTGCCCTACTCCTGTTTGGGGTTTGGGCAGTCTGTGCTCTCCATCCTCCTCTACACCACTGCTCTGGTCCTCTGGCCTCTCTACCAGTTCAATGCGCAGTTCGGTGGGCAGCCCCAGCGGTCCAACGAGTTGAGCTGCATTGATGAGCGCACTTCCTACATGTGCGTCTGGGACCAACGACTGGTTGTGGCCATCCTGACAGCCATCAACCTGCTGATTTACGTGGCGGACCTGATGATCTTGACTGTGGTCAGTGACCGAGGCTCTACGCAGGGGCTCCAGATTCCTCTTCTTACCGAGCTCTGCCTCCTCTGACACCCTTTTCCTGGCTCCTCTCTCCCGTTCATCTCACTCTCTTTGCTGTTTCCTTCTCTCCTTCTGCTCTGTCTCCTTCCTGTCTTGAATGTTTGCCCACATTCTGTTTTACCTCTTTCTCTTGCTTCTCTCACCTTTCCTACATTTTCTGCTTTTTGGCCCTCTTTCAGTTATTCTTGGTTTTCTCATCTCCTGTTTCCAGACCAGGACATTTTCCTTCTTTGGATCTATTGTCATAGCCGTGAGTTCCGGGAAACAAACTCACTCAGAAGGACAATGCAGATAGTGGAGTACAGTTTATTACACTGGTGGGCCCAAGGCAGAGTCTCCTCTTAGTCAAGGACCTGGACCAGTTTTTGTGAAAACTTTATATACCTTAAGTGTACATGCCCAAACCCACCTCCCCAAATTCCCTGAAACTAGTCTGAACAAAGGAAAAGAAAGATACAGTCAAAGATGACCCATGATTCAGATGCCTTGCTGCTGCTGCTAAGTCGCTTCAGTCGTGTCCGACTCTGTGCAACCCCATAGACGGCAGCCCACCAGGCTCCCCTGTCCCTGGGATTCTCCAGGCAAGAACACTGGAGTGGGTTGCCATTTCCTTTTCCAATGCATGAAAGTGAAAAGTGAAAGTGAAGTTGCTCAGTCGTGTCTGACCCTTTGTGACCCCATGGACTGCCACCCACCAGGCTCCTCCATCCATGGGATTTTCCAGGCAAGAGTACTGGAGTGGGTGCCATTGCCTTCTCCTCAGATGCCTTAGGCCTAGGTAGTTAACAGAGGACAATTATCAATAGGCCTGTGGTTATATCCCAGTAAGCATAATAGAATTTATGATTCTATTGGTTTACACAGATAATTAGGGTATTCTTTTAGGTGAGGGAGAGTCTAGGTACGAGCCCTGGGGTTCTTCCATGGCGGGTGAAGGGGTGGGGAGGGGGTCTGGTTTTCCAGTTGGTATGTTGTTTCCATAGATACTGGGCTCAAAGTCCACAGTCCGGACCAAGATGGAGTCCTGCTTTCAAGATGCAGCCCGTTCTGTCTGTTTCCTCCTTCACTATCAGGACCCGAGACTCCTTCCTTCTCTGCCCACCACCCTTCCCACCTCCTAAGGTGCTGACTCCACAGCACACAGCCCTCTGTGCAGCTGTCACACCCTGGGCCTCCAGAGGGGCCTCGTTGCCAAAGGGTGTCTGTCTCCCTGACGGTGCCTTAGTTGCTGTGTGTGTTTGGTGTATGTGCAGGTAGCTAAGGATTTGACCCCCTTTCTCTCAGGATAGGGCCTTGTACAGTGCACTTCCCCTTTCAGTTAAAAGGAAAAACTCCAGAGGTCAATAGTTTTCAGTGAGTTGCAAGCTTAAAGCAGAGACCCTGGATCCAGAGGCCCTGCCTGTTGCTCAGTCCCACCTGAGATTGGCTCCAGAATTTTTGTGGGCTCACTAAAACTCTCTGCCTAGACCTCATCTTAAAGCTAGCAAGAGGTAGATGGCTTCCATTCCAATTACACTAGGGGGAGTCAAAAATTGAACTGGAAAAGAACTGCAGTTTCTTGAAGACAACCTCTGAAGTATTTTAGAGGGGCAGGGATGTGACAGCCTCAGAGCTAAAAACTGCATATCCTGCCTCTGCAGGCAGAAGAACATGGACCTTGCCGCTTAAAGAAAAATAGCCATTTAAAGCTGATGTTAGCTAGTATCAACTTTAAAAAGTAGTCACAACCTAGAAGATGAGAGTTATGTTTTATTTGATGGGAGTTTTTAGGACTTCAAGCCCGGCAGCCAGCATCTCAAGTGACCCTGAGAGATATGTTTTGAGGAGGCGGGGTTGGGAGGTGGGCAGGAGTCAGATTATATAGAAGCTTGTAACAAGGAGCAGGTAATCTAAACATCAAAGAATTATTGCTAATTAAGGAAATCCAGATCTCTCTAGTTAAAGAATTTAACACTTTTCTGTGAGAAGATGCAAGAGTTTGAGCTTACTAAAATCATTCCTTTCATTTGCATCTCAGCTGTCTTGGGCCAGCATCCAGAGATTTGATTACTCACATCCTTAGTTCTTTGTTCATGGTAGGGAGTGGCAGCAGCTCATGTTGCCAACTCAGTAGCTGCTGGACAGCAGGCATTGTTCTTCCTGGGCTCAGAAATTCACGTTTAGAGGGCTGGAAGACTGTGACATCCTGTTTATTGATATGGCAGGAAATACTCCATTTCACACTCAGTTCAGTTCAGTTCAGTCGCTCAGTTGTGTCCGACTCTTTGAGACCCCATGAACTGCAGCACACCAGGCCTCCCTGTCCATCACCAACTCCCGGAGTATATCCAAACCCATGTCCATCGAGTCAGTGATGCCATCCAACCACCTCATCCTGTCGTCCCCTTCTGCTCCTGCCCTCAATCTTTCCCAGCATCAGGGTCTTTTCCAATGAGTCAGCTCTTCACATCAGGTGGCCAAAGTATTGGAGTTTCAGCTTCAACATCAGTCCTTCCAATGAATATTCAGGACTGATTTCCTTTAAGACTGACTGGTTGGATCTCCTTGCAGTCCAAGGGACTCTCAAGTCTCCTCCAACACCACAGTTCAAAAGCAGCAATTCTTCTGTGTTCAGCTTTCTTTATAGTCCAACTCTCGCATCCATACATGACCACTGGAAAAATCATAGCCTTGACTAGATGGATCTTTGTTGGCAAAGTAATGTCTCTGCTCTTTAATATGCTGTCTAGGTTGGTCATAACTTTCCTTCCAAGGAGTAAGTGTCTTTTAACATCATGGCTGTAGTCACCATTTGCAGTGATTTTGGAGCCCAGAAAAATAAAGTCTGTCACCGTTTCCATTGTTTCCCCATCTATTTGCTATAAAGTGATGGGACCAGATCTTAGTTTTCTGAATGCTGAGCTTTAAGCCAACTTTTTCACTCTCCTCTTTCATTTTCATCAAGAGGCTCTTTAGTTCTTCTTCAGCCTGTGTAATTTTTCTGTTTTTGTTTGTTTCTTTTCTTTTTGATCAAGGGCCAAATTACTATGTGACCTTATTCTTAAAGGGAAATGTCTTTCAACCCTTTTTCAATTGGCAGGTGGGTTGGGTGGGTGGATATTATTGCTACAACAGTAAACATAATTCCAGTGCCTGACTATGTTACACAAGCAAGTTTCCGTGTGCCAGTTGCTTTCTGCTGCTCCTACATGCTTCTCTGGGACTCATGTATAATGTGATCTACATAAATGTATATAAATTTAAAGAATTACCTGGAGTTGCTTGGTCCCAACAGTCCCTGCTCTGAATCATAGCGAGAAGGCTTGTTCCTTCTCCTTCATCCATAATGTCTTTTTTAAAAATATAAATAGAAAGATAAAAGCAAAAAAACAAAAACAAAAACAAAATCAACAATCTAATTGACCCAAATTTGCCTAGAGTTCTGAAGCAACTGAGCAGACTTCCATTCTCACCCAAACCACCATCTCTGTAAACCTGTCCCACTGTCTCCCAATTTCCATATTAGCCAGAACCTAAGGGCTTGGCTCAGTGCTGCAGATCTAGCGGTTGGGTCCCACCCCAATGCCCAGCGTTCTGTCCCCTAGCTCTTAAAGGGGCCATGATAGCACCTGGAGACCCCTCTATAAAGATATGTGCCTGTGTGCATGCTCAGTGTGTGTGTTCCTGGGCATGAGCACACTGAGAGCAGCAGCTCTCTGCAGTAACTAGTGGCTGTGATGGTCCCAAAGTCTCCTGCTCCCAACCACAAACCCACAGAACCCAGCATCCTGGCGTCACCAGGGCCACAGGGGCCAGGCAAGCAGAGCTGTGGGGGGGGGGGTGCAGGGGAAGGCCCCCCACTGCTGCCCCTTAATCCTGTACTGGGATGAAGTGTGTGATCTTCACCCACAGGCAGATAGGGTGGATGGGGAGGGCTCCCAGGAGGTGATCCCCATGGTGAAAAAATGGTAAGATGTAGTAATTTCCCTATTTTAAGGCAAGACAAGAAAAATTTAGACAAAATTTTTAGTTTGCTCTTTGGGCCTCCTCTCTGCCCTCTGGTGTGCAGTGTGCATCTATCTGCATTATGCGTTAACCTGACTTCCTCAAGGGCAAAACTACTTGCTCCACCATAAAGATAAATTTTCTTCTTCAGGCCCCAATCATGTAACTCCTTAGAAGACATCCCTACTTACTTATGACTGGGTTAATGTCATAGGCCATAGTATTTGTGTTCTGTGCTTTTCCTAAGATAATTGCTTCCTGCTTTAAAAAAATATGTGATTGAGCCTCAGATAGAAATAATGATGACTTGAAATGATTGACCTAAAGTATAGTACTGTAAGATCCATTGTTGTAACAGTATGACTCTGGAGAGGGGAAGAAGCAACAGGGGGGAAATATTTGCTGGAATCTGACAAACTAGTAAAACAGGTGGTCCAGAGGACTGAGGTTACTATTAACAGGACTAGGTGAGGCCTACCAACAAAATCTTCTCCTGACCTGGGAATGCATTCCTGGTGTCCTGGGACAAACCGGTTATGAATGTCTCCCAAACCTTGGTTGAAATCAAGACCAAAAGGCAAGGGACTGTGATATAAAAATGTTGCCCACCACCCAGTTCTACAAGAATTAAGTCATTAACCACTGCAGTCCTTGACTTAAAATCAATCCTGGAAGGAATTCAGAGTGAAGATCAGGCTGAGGCACTCAGTATTCTGAGAAAACTGACCGAACCGGCCCTCAGATATTTAGATATCTCCAGGAAAAATTTTCATGAGCCCAGTTTCTTGCATCTTGCCATACTTAGAAAAGCACTAAAAGCATTAACTAAGATATCTGTTCCTTCTGAGTGAAGTAACCTTCTACCAAGCTATGTGCTGGTTGCCATGTCCCCTCCCCCAAGTCATATAGGCACTGTCCTCCCCCTCTTACATCCTGGGAACAGACAGAGACTCTCTCCCCAGTTGCAATCTTCGGGTTGGCTTGAAATAAAATTTCCATCTATTTTTCTAATAGATTGACTATTAGTTTTTCATCCACAAAAGAAAGTATGTGTTTACCTCCACAAGTTAAATGCAGGAAACTCATGATCTGATATTTTCCTGAATCAAATTGAACACAGCCCTGGGATCTCACTTCCCAGGAGGATGGAAATGCCTCTCTGCTTTAGTAGAAGAAATGCCCAGGGTGGGCTCACCTGAGGAGCTCACTGTCCAAGCCTCATGGTTCATGAGGGCAGCTGCTCCATCCCTCCTGTTGGGGGATTAAGGGTCATTTGTCACAATTCCAAGCCTGGTCCAGTCCCTCACTGTGGAGCTCAAAAGAGAGTGTAAAGGTCCTCTGCTTAGTCCAACCCTCTCATCATAGAGGAGGAGCAGCTGGACCCCAGGGAGGGACAGGACTTGTCCAGAGTCACCCTGTGTGTGGCAGAGTCAGAGTCAGGACCAGGTGTCCTTTCACCAGGCTGGCTGTCTGCTCACGGCCTCACACTGCTTGTGACAAATGTGGCAGCAGCATCCTCCAAACTGGGATTCTGCCCCATCCACCCTCATTCTGCACAAACCTGCCCCATCCCCCTGAGGAGGGCACTCACTGCTGGGTGAGTCTACTAAAGTATTACCAATGCTGAGAAGAGAGCATGGCACATTGAGGTGTTTGTGGAATGAATATTACAGGAGCTTACAGGATCAGACCCTAGGCTAGACCTCCCAATCAAGATACATTCCAACTCTTCTGCCTTTAGGGGAGATGTTTGAGACTTACCAGACATGTTTTATCTCATGTATTTCTCCTAACAACCCCAAGTCCTTGCATGAAGGATGTCTCCAGGGAGGGGACAACTGAGAACCTGAGACAGTATTTAAAGATGTCCTCATCATGTAAGTCTTGGTGAGAGACTAGGCCTCAGACACATAAGAAACTTAAGAGGCCAGATAAATAGCTGATTTTCCCCTCAAGTGGTGTCTGGACACACACATAAGTAGTAGGTGACACACAGACACAGGTCAGATCAGAACTCCTTCTGCGGGGCCTGCAGTAGGAATAGCTGGAATACTGGAAGCAGTAGCACCCACTGTCTGCTTCCAGTGGCCACAGTGCCTGGACCAACTGCCATAGGCTGTGGCTGCCCAGCACCCCTCCTTCCCTTCCTCATCTAAGCCTGGTCTAAGCCTGGTTTCTCCCTAATAATTCTCCAAGCTACCCAGCAGGCTTCTAGGACAGTTGTTCTCTGCTTAAGTTGTCAATGATATTCTTTACAGGATGTAATTAGGATTTGTCATGTCCAAAAGCAGGTGCTATAACCATTCCTTGGATGAGGAAACTGAAGCTTAGAGTGGCATTGACTGAGCACAGGACTACTGTGTGCCAGGCTGAGCTCTGGTCTCAGTTCAGGGTTGGAGGTGTGTAGACATGTCAGGGAAAAGGCTCTGAGATGACCAAGAGGAACTGGAAAACATTCTCAGTGGCTCAGACTCTCTCAAAAGGAGGGAGGTGAGGAGGCTGGATGTTGGGAGCCGCGTTAGGCATTACTGACAAAATGGAGGCACAGCCCCAGCCCCATCTCTTCATTCCGCAGGCACGGACCCGGGATGAAGGAGTCAGCTCTTGTGATTCTGACTTGTTTCTTCCTTTCTTCAGTTGAGTTATCTGGAAAGAATGTTAAGGTGCTATTGTTCTTGAGAGAAACATGAGAAAGCACAAAGCCTTCTGTAGTTGTGCCCAGAAAAATAATCTATAAAGTAACCATTGACATTTGTTCAAGGATCTTTACAAAGATTGTTCCAGGATGAGCACGTAGGCCACAGCTTGAGGCCATGGGAAGGATTGGTATCTGAGATCTGTTTGTGAGGGAAATGTTTATGGCAAAGGAAGTTTACTGAGCTTAGGGTTTAGGAATAATTAAGAATAGCTAGAAGCCTTTTTAGGAGATAGTGAGCTTAAGATACTAGGGGCAAGCAGGATTTAGAAAGATAAGAAATAAACTGAGGAATGTGGTATGCAGCCCAGACATAAGCATGAGTTACAATGTAAACACAAGTAGACACGATTCTGAGAGAATTGCTGAATCAGGAACTCTGTTTGAAGGGCAGCAATGAGACAATAATCTGGGTGAGGGGGAACTGCAAATGTCAAACCTCTTACCTGATGCTTTTGAAAAAGTATAAAAGAGAACCTGAAGCTTGAAATAAACATGTAGTCCTGTACCTCGAGTCAGAGGCTACATCATTCTCCACTGACACCACTCATCCCTTCAGGCTGATTCCCTGGCTGCTGGAGCTGGACTCAGGCAGCTGGAGAGGTAGAAAGGGGTCTGAGCTTGCAGGGCTTTGGAGGTGATGTTTCAGAGTTTGTGTTTCATCCCAAGAGAGTGAA
Organism: Bison bison bison; assembly: GCF_000754665.1. Lineage (NCBI taxonomy): Eukaryota > Metazoa > Chordata > Mammalia > Artiodactyla > Bovidae > Bison > Bison bison. The sequence goes on from NW_011494727.1 coordinate 51,932, forward strand.
GAAAAGCCTTCAAAGGTGTTTTAGTTTGAGTTCAGTCCAAGCAGACATTGAGGGAAGAATGGAAATAGAGGAATCAACTAGAAGCTGCAGGTGAGGGGATGGATGGATCTGGGGATGAAGAAGGTGTCTTTAGAGATGAAGAAGAGTAGGTGGGTTCACAAGTATTTTGTGAAGAGCATCTGTGAAGGTGGTGCCAGTGACTGAGATGGGAAAGATGAGGAAGGATCAGTATATGTTGGGGGTGGGGGATTGAAAGGTAGGACTGGACGTGTTGAGTGTGACGTGTCCTGAAACATCCAGAGGAAGAGATCAGGAGGCGGTTGGGTGTGACTGTGGATCCAAGAGAGATCAGCTCCGGAGGCAGGAACTGGGGAGTCGTCATCATAGAACCTGTTCACTTCATTCAGTATCTTCTTATACGTAACATCCATCAAGCATCTTGATCTCCACCTGCCGAGGTCCAGCCCCGGCTGATCCAGGGTATTCGAAGGGGAGACGGCGTTGGCGACTATTTACATATTTATCAAAGATATAAAGAGTAATAGAATGAGGATAGCTCAGTAGGAAAATTCAGTGGAGAAAAGAAGCTGAGTAGCTTGGTTTACGCGAGAGACCAATAAAACTTCAAGACAAGAAGTTTGCACCACTTACGTAGGCCGCGGGCGTCCTTCCGTTCTCCCGAAGGAGAGGAGACACTGAGGCCTCCCCGGTCGGATCTTAGAAGCCCAGGCATAATTAGTAAACATGGTGGGTTCCGCGCTCCAGATGGAGACTCAGCTGGAAGTTAAAGGGAAGAATGACATGGGGAGACCAAGCGTTGGGAAGCAAGGCCCATAGCTTTATTTTCAACAGGGGCTTATAGAGGATAATAGGGGATGCAAAGTCAGCAGTTTTTGATCCTTATCAAAAACCAGAGTTTCTTTCCTGCAAATTTATCGTATACAAATGCTTTAGGTGATTTACATCATCTTCTGGCCAGAAGGCCTATTAACATTTTTGACTCTTGACAAGGACTTAACAACAAAGACTTACTTTCTCTAAGAGTAATTATTTTAAGGTTTGGCGCCATCTTCCGAAGATAAAATTGCATTCCTATACGGCGGATGTGTAATGGGTTTACAACAAAGGAAAGAATTTATTACCTTAAGGGTCTAAAGTTACTAACACCAAGGCCACTACTTATTTTTTCTACATACCAACTATTAATTAATACACATTCAAGGATACAATTCAGGGGATGTGAAAACTTAGCAGCAAGCATTGGCTCATCAATGAAATCTTTTACTAGTTTATTCTGACAGTTTCTAACTCTCTGAGAGGTTCTAAGCTATTTGAATATCTTAAGCTTCCGTGCCTCTCGAGGCTGGGAGACTGTAAACAATCATATGTATAGCTGTAGGAGTCCGGGTAAACTTGTGAGGTGAGTTAGAGAGCCATCTGAGGGGTTTGGATTTAAACACTCCTAATTGCCCAGGAACTTTATTAATTGGAGCTGTAAGTTAACTCTTTGACAGAGAGAGCGAGATGGTGGTGGGGGACAGCCCCCAGTAAAGTCAGAGGTGAGAGCACAAAGCAATAAAGTAGGCAGACTCTGGTTTTTTGGGGGGTAGATGCTCAAGAATATCCGGGGGGACTCCTGAGGCTCGATCCCGCCTTTGCGTATGCCGAGCCTCCTTCCTCATGACCTTTGTCATGAGTGGAATGCCTCACCGGCTCCCAGCATCCACCCACCAAAGACAGCAGCCTTGCCCACCCCACTCCAATAACTCTCTTTTCTCCTGTTTTCTCTTTGTGCATGTGTGCATGCTAAGTTGCTTCAGTTGTGTCTGACTCTTTGCAACCCTATGGGCCGTAGACCACCAGGCTCCTCTGTTCATGGAATTCTCCAGGCAAGAATACTGGAGGGCGTTGCTGTGCCCTTCTAGACGGGATCTTCCTGCCTCAGGAATCGAACCCAGTTCTCTTATGTCCCCTGCACTGGCAGGCTGGTTCTTTACCACTAGTGCCACAAGCCAGTGAAAGTGAAAGTCGCTCAGTCCTGTCCAACTGTGGACTGTAGCCTGCCAGGCTCCTCTGTCCATAGAGTTCTCAGGCCAGAATACAGGAGTGGATAGCCGTTCCCTTCTCCAGGGGATCTTCCCAACCAAGGGATCCAAACCAGGTCTCCCACATTGCAGGTGGACTCTTCCGTCTGAGACACCAGGGAAGCCCAAGCTAAGGGGCCTGCAGAAGCTAAAAGAACAGAGGAATGACCCTCCTGGAGCATCAGAGACAGCACAGCCCTGCTGAAAACTTGGCTTTAGGTTTCTGGCTTCCAGAACTATGGGACATAAATTTCTGTTGTTTTAAGCAATCAAAATAGTAATAGTTTTTTGGATATAGTTAAAGGAAACCAAGATGAATACTCAGAAGTAAAAAATAGAGTCTTTGTCATATCTTTTTCTAAGTTTCCAGAAATGGATTCTGACCTCCTGTTCTAGACCTCCTGCAACTGTCGGGGGTGGTAGAAAAACAAGATATTGTGTGATGACAAAATCTCATGTTTATAAAACAGGAAAAAAAATACAGATATGCCCTACAGACACATGTACATGTATGTACACACATGTCTACATATGATTTCAGAGCCTGTGAAATGTGTTGAAGGCTGTCCATGAGGTTGAGGACCTGGGTGCTTCCTGGATGGGGAGGTGGACACTCCTGTGAGCAGGCAGGAAGCCTGGCCACGCCCAAGAGGGGAAAGGGGCACATGGGAGATGATCACGGTCCTGCTTTATGTCCATTATACATAAGAAGAAGAAAATAGAGAAAACATTAAACAGAGATGAGAGTGGAAAACAATATAAATGGCATAGCAGCTGCTCAGCTCCATCTACTTGCCTTCCTGAGGGAACACAGCCCAGTGACACCAGATCTCCTGAGGCTTCAAAAGGAGCTGGAAATGTGGATTTTCATGTGAAATTAAAACACTGCAGCTACCAAACACTTAGTGAAGAAATAATACTTTACACTGTGAAGGAAAACCTAACACACCTATGGGCCACCTCCAGTACAACTGGTTTGCAGTCTCTGATATGGAGCAAATCAAGCTTGCATGTGCTTATGTCCAGAGTGGGGCAGGGCCTTCTGGGTCCTCTGTGAGGGGGATGGGTAAGGGAACAGGTAGCTGGCATGACTGAGTGCACCATGTGACAGGTCCCCGGATAGACCCTCAACTTCCTTGTCACTCTGAGTGTCTTTCCTACTAGCTTCCTCCTTCTCTGCCCTTCTTGCACCTCCTCCTCCTTCCTCTGTCCCAGCCATGACCTTCCCAGCTCCCTGTCTTCCAGTCCACACGCCTGGCTGCTGGGCAGGCAGGGCTCAGCCACATCCAGCCTGTGCTCTGACGGGGGCACCATGTCCAGGCTCACAGATTAGAGTGGAGGAAGGGCTGCTGGGTGGCTCAGGCAAAGCTGCTGCTTTCCAGGTGGGGAAACTGAGGCCCAGAGAGGGCACAGGCCTTACCCAGGGTCACACAGCAGGAACCCCCATGGCTCTCCTTCCCCAAAAACTCACTCTATGCCATTCAATGGATCCAAACTTGTCATTTAACCATAAGTATATATCACAGGCTTACTTCATGGAGGTTAAGTTGGGAACAAATTTGCAGACAGACAGCAAGACTTTGCCGGCATCCCTGATAGCTGGTGCCCCTCCCCCACACCTGGCAGGGCCCACTGGGAGGCCAGCACCTTATAATCATACACAGTGTTTCTGTCACTGAACTTTTAAGTATTCACACTAAGTAAAATAATAAAAACCATGAAGTGTCTACTGTCTGTTCAGGTCAAATTTTCTAAGGAACCTTTTTTTAAAAGTATTCTTCCCTCATAGCTCAGTTGGTAAAGAATCCATCTGCAATGCAGGAGACCCCAGTTCAATCCCTGGGTTGGGAAGATCCCCTGAAGAAGGGAAAGGCTACCCACTCCAGTATTCTGGCCTGGAAGAATTCCATGGACTGTATAGATAATGTGTAGACAATGGTACAAAACACAAAGAGATTTAAAAATGTTCACGGTTTGAAGCCAGACCCAACCCAGCAGTGAGGTTCAGAATAAGACAAGTCTCCTGACAAGGCCAAGGGTGATGGGTGGGGAGAACCATTCTGGAGCTGCTGTGCTGTTACCCGAGTGTCTGAGCCATTGGTTCCAACTCCACAGATCCTGAGCCTCAGCCCTCACAGGGCCCTGAGGTTTTTCCAGGCATCTGACTTAATCTGCTCTTAATCTAGATCTTTCTCAGGTGTCTGTTCCAGAGGATCAAAGTGCAGTCCTCCAACAGTGACCCGCAGGACCATCACATCCTCCTTCTGACCATCCTCCGGCCTGGGCTCTCTGACCATCATGGGCTACTCCCTCCACTTCCCGAAGCTGCTCTCCCTCTGCATGGCCTTCTCCCTGGTGGCCAGAGTGGGCACTTGGACGGTAGACCTAAGTAATTTGTCCATGTTCATCTGGTGCTTCTGCTTCACCGTGACCCTCCTCATCCTCATAGTTGACTTATTTGGGCTCCAGTATCACCTATGCCTCTCCTGGGACAACTTTCTCATCACGTAGGCCTGCTATGTCACCCATTAATGCCTCTCAGCCTCCATCAATAACCCCCTTATCTACCTTCAGTCTTGCCTTAAGGCATCGTCTGGAACCACACCAGCTCTGCCTCTGCATTCTCCTGCATCTGTGGTTTATGCCACCGACGTGGCCTGGACCTATGCTGGACTCGTGAGTTCTCTGGCTCTATGCTTACTGAGCCAGGACTGCTTAAGAGGCTGGAGCAAGATGCTGGGCTTGGCTGAGAGCAGGAGAGGAAGAAGGTTTGGAATGACTTCACAGCCACCAGTTACTTTAAAGGGCTTTTGGTGTCAAGGCATGTATGAACACAAACACACACGACCACACACAGACCCACACACTGAGCATGTACTCAGGCATACACCTTTAGATAGAGTCATGCAAGTGCTGGTGGGGGCCTTTTAAGAGCTAGGGGTCAGAAAGTTAAGAGTTTAGGGGGTGCAACTGCTAGCTGTCTTGGGCTGGGCCATGTCCCCAGGCTCTGGGGAAAGCTGGGAGTGGGGAGACTGTGGGGAGACCTCACAGAGATGGTGATTTGTGTGAGAACAAAAATCTGCCCAGTTTTTCTGAGTTCTAAGAAAATTTAGATCAATTAGGGTATGTCAATTTTATTTTATTTTTTAAAATCTTTGTATCAAGGTTTAAAAAAAGAACATTATAGATATGGGAGAAAGGACAAGGCTTCTCTCTATGATTGACAGCAGTTTTTGATAGTAACCAGAAATTCCAGGGAAGTAAAAATTACTTGTGTATTTACATTTATTAGATATGGGAAGAAACAACAGGAAGGGATCATTTTCTAGAGCTTGACAGACTCTTGAGACAGGAGGTTCGGGGGATTAGGCCACTGTTGCCAAGACAAGATGAGAAATAGCACTTGAGTGGTCTATCAGTAAAATTCTTGGCTGACCTGGGAATGAGTATTCCTAGCACCCGGAGACAAATTGGTGAAAAATGCCTCCTAAATTTTGGTTGAACTTAAGACCAAAAGGAACAAGATTGTGAGTAAAGAATGTTACCCACCACCAGTTCAACAAGAATCAAGTCACTAGCAACTGCAGTTACTGACTTACAATCCACCTTGAAAGGAATTCAGGGTGAAGATAAGGATGAGGTCCTCTGTGCTCCAGGAAAACTGGTGAAACTGAAACTCACATAAATATTTTCAGGAGAAATATTTATGATTCCAGTTTCTTGCATTCTCTCATACTCAGAAAAGCACTGAAACCATTAAATAGATGCTTGTTCCTTGGGAAGACTGTGTCCCCAGTTGTAACTGTCAGGTTGGCTTGAATAAAATTTCCTATTCCTTCCTTAGAATGACTACTGATTAATTTTTTATCCATAAAAGCAACTATGCATTGACCTCCACAGTCTGGGTGCAGGAATCCCATATTATACTATTTTACGGAATCAAATTGGGCCCAAACCTAGGCTCTCACTTCCCAGGAGGATGGCAATGCCTCAGTGCTTTAGTAAAAGAATTGCCCAGGATGGGCTTACCTGAGGGGCTCACTGTCCAAGGCTGGTGGTTCATGAAGGTGGCTGCTCCATCCCTCCTGTTGCAGGAGGTTAAGTGTCATTTGTCTGCCTCAGGGCCACTGGGACCCTGGGATCCCCCCAGTCATCTCCACTCTGTCCCCCCGCCCCACTCCAGTCCTGGGAGCATCCTCAGGGTGGTCCCCTCCCAGGGGTCCTGCAGGGGACTCCTCTTTCAGCTCCTTCCCTTGAAAGGGGATGATCATCCGTCCATCCCCACCCCCTCTCTGGGATGCCCTGAAAGTCTCCACGTGAGCACCAGACATAGCATCCTTGTTCATTTCCAATCCCTTCTTCCCAGCCTGGAAGCTGCTAACCAGTCTCCCAGGCCAGGAGAATCCTGCTCAGGTAGGACCACTCTTAGATCTTTCCAGACTCCCACCTGAATGGTAGCTTTGGAGCTTAAGAGCCAAAAAGAAGTGTAAATGAAATTGTTAGTCACTCAGTCGTGTCCAATTCTTTGTGACACCATGGACTGTAGCTCGCCAGGCTCCTCTGTCCATGGAATTCTCCAGGCAAGAATACTGGAGTGGGTTGCCATTCCCTTCTCAAGGGGATCAAACCCAGGGTTTGAACTCGGGTCTCTTGCATTGCAGGCAGATTTTTTTTACCGTCTGAACCACCAGGGAAGCCCTAAGAGCCAAACATGTTTATTTATCCTGTAGTTTCTTCAAGACACTCCTCCTTGGGGTCATACTGGGTTGAAGTCTCCCTTCCCAATGAGAAAGAGTCACATCTGAAGGCAAAATTGGGTGGGGGTGGGGGAGAGGGGATTCACAATAGCCCCTACTTCCCACGTCATCTCGTCCCCACGGCCTTGCTCTCACCCCATGGCTCCTCCCTGTTCACCCCTAAGGCTGCCCTTCTCCGAGTGGGGCTGTGTCCCCTCAGATGGCAGCTCCTTCTAGTGATGCTGCAGGGAGGACAGGCTGGGACATGTGTGTCTTCAGATGCTGTGGAAGGAGGCCGTGGCCCTGAAGGTGTGTCCTGGGTCCCAAAGCCCCAAATTTTGGTCCTGGGGTCCCACCCCCGGGCCCTGCTGTTGTGTGGGCTGTAGAGCCAAGGGTTCAAATTCACAGCTTTAGCATTTTTATCTGGGTTCCCACTCTGCACTTTTTTACCTTAAACAAGGCACTTGACTGGACTTTCTCATCTGTAAAATGGGATCCACAGGACAATCCACGATCCCTTTTCTGAAAACCTTTGGTTCAGATATGCTCCGGAATTTAGAAGTTTTCAGCCTCCAACAGCTGAAATGGTGTATCTGCTCCCCGTGACATGACACCCTACTGGGGTCTGAAAACACCTTGTAATCAAAT
>NW_011494727.1:59499-68697 GCF_000754665.1 Bison bison bison
TGAAATAAATATAGACTGTAAATAGTCTCATGTCTCTTTTAGTAAAATTTTCTACCCCAAAATATTTTTAAAACATTATCTTTTTTTTCAGATCCTTGAAGCAGTGGGATTGCGGATAAGGGCCACCCTCCCCTGTGTCTTTGTGGATAATGGCACACAGCACAAAGAGATTAAAACATGCTCATAGTTTGAGGCCAGGCCCAACCCAGCTGTGAGATGAGACAAGTCTCGTGACAAGGCCAAGGCTGATGGGTGGGGAGAATCCTTCTGGAGTGTCTGTGCTGTTACCCGAGCATCTGGGCCATTGGTTCCAACTCCACAGATCCTGAGCCTCAGCCATCACAGGGCCCTGAGCCTTTCCCTGGCATCTGATTTAATCTGCCTCGGAACCTGGATCTTTCTCCAGTGGACTCCAAGTGAAGACCACTACCATACCAGTGACTGTGACCTGAACACCCATCAGGACCTCCACGTGGTGTACCAGACATGGACACTGATAGAGTCCGGTTATGCGTCTACCGCCTGCTGCAGCTGTTCTCCACGTGCGCGGCTTTCTCACTGGTGGCCAGCTTGGGCATTGGAATGGGGGCTGTAAGTCACTGGTCCATGTTCATCTGGTGCTTCTGCTTTGTCATCACCCTCATCACCTTCATAGTCCAATTAGGCGAGTACCAGCCCAGTCTCCCCTTTTCTGGGAAGAGCTTTCTCTTCACCTATGCCTGCCTCGCCACCGTTTTCTGCCTCTCAGCCTCCATCATGTACGCCATCACCTACATCCAGTTCTTGCCTCATGGCCCCTTCCGGGATCAGGCCACTGCCGCCACTGCATTCTCCAGCATCGCGTGTGTGCTTTACGCCTTGGAAGCAGCCTTTCTGTGGCTACTATTCCTGGGTGAGACCACTTTCTATTTTGCTACTATTCATGGCCTGTTCAAGCTGCTGGAGACATTGGTGGCCTGCATCATCTTCGCCTTCATCAGCAACACCTACCTGCACCAGCACCAGCCGGCACTGGTGTGGTGTGTGGCCGTGTACTCCATCTGCTTCACACTGGGGGCAGTGGCCATGCTGCTGAAGCTGGTCAAATTCGAGAACAGACTACACACCTTCTTCCCTCGTTTCCTGTTGGGGCAGACCATGCTCTCTGTCCTCCTTTATGCCAGTGCCCTGGTCCTCTGGCCACTCTACCAGTTCAATCAGGAGTTCGGCGGGCAGCCCCAGCGGTCCAGTGATGTGAGCTGCAGTGGTGAGCTTGCCTCCACACTATGCATCTGGGACCAAAAACTGACTGTGGCCATCCTGACAGCCATCAACCTGCTGATTTATGTGGCTGACATGGCATACTGGATCCACTTCATTTTTATCAGGTACTGAGCTCTGCCCAGGGCCTCTGGATTCCATCTTCTTACCAAGTTCTGTAATCCTCCGACATCCTCTTCCTGGCTCCCCTCTCTCCCTCCTCACATCCTTCCCCATTCATCTTTCCTGTTTCCTTCCCTCCTTCTCATCTGTCTCCTTCCTGCTTAGTGTGGTTCCCCACACCCTGTTTTGCCTCTTTCTCTTGCTTCTCTCATCTCTTCTACATTTTCTGCTTTTTATCCCTTTTCTGATCATCCTTGGTTTTCTTATCTCCTGTGTCCTGACCACCTCTCCCCATTTTCCTTCTTCTGATCCATCAGGACATGAGACTCCTTCCTTCTCTGCCCACCGCCCCTCCCACCTCCTAAGGTGCTGATTCCACAGCACACAGCCCTCTGTGCAGCTGTTTACACCCTTGGCCTCTGGAGGGGCCTTGTTGCCAAAGCGTGTCTGTTCCCCTTGCGATGCCATAGTTGGTATGTGTGTGAGGGGTGGGATAAGTAGCTAGTCATTGGGCCCACTTTCTCCCAGTAGGGGAGAGTGTACAGTGTGCCTCTCATCTATTTAAAGAATAAATCTCTGGAGGTCAATAACTCCCAGCGAGTGGGAGTCTAAAGCAGAGACCCTGAATTCCTGGGCCCACCTGGTGCTCAGCCCCACTTAAGATTGTCTCCAGAATTTTTGTAGGCTTACTAAAACACACTGCCAAGAACAACGGAGTCCAACATTTTTGGCATCAGGGATCAGTCTTTTGGAACAACAATTTTCCATTTCTCCCTGGGGTAGGGCGGGGGGATGGTTCAGGTCATGCCCGTTGCTCACTTCCTGCTGCGCAGTCAGGTTCCTAACAGGTCACAGACCAGTACCCGTCCGTGGCCCAAAAATTGGGGATTCCTGGCCGAGATAGCATCTTAGAGGAAGTTGAGATGACTTCCATGCCAACTGCTGTCAGGGGAATTTAAAAAGGAGCTACTGAAGAAGCCAGCGTCTTGAAGACACCTGTCTGCAGTGTTGATGAGGGGCAGTGATGTGGGCCTCCTGCCTCAGTTATCAAAACACCAGGTCCTGCCTCTGCAGGGAGAAGAGTGTGGCCCTGCAGCCTTAAAGGGATGTTAGCCTGGGTGTTCTCATTTTCTTTTCTTTTTTTTTCTAGTCAGGAGGTCAAAAATTACTGGGGGACCCTATTCTTAAAGGGGAATTTTCTAATTTTCTTGGGCAGGTGGATGGGGGTGGTGGGATTGCTGCTTTCATAGTCAAGGGAGATGCGTTAGTTGAGCATAAGGGGACACACACATGCTTCTTGTGCCAATTGCTTTCTTCTGCTTCTTCCTGTTTCTCTGGGACTCAGACATAATATAATCTCTACAAATATATATAATTTTCAAAAAATTCCTTGGACCTTCTTGGTTCCCATCAGTCCCTGCTATCAATTGTAGAGAATAGCCTTGTTCCTTGCCTATGTTCATAAAGCCCTTATAATTTCAATATTAAAAAGCTTCCCAGGTGGTTCCCAGGTGGTGCAGCAATAAAGAATTTGCCTGCCAATGCAGGAGATGCAGGAGATGCAGGTTCGATCCCTTTGTTGGGAAGATCCCCTGGAGGAGGAAATGGCAACCCACTCCAGTATTTTTGCCTGGGAAATCCCATGCACAGAGGAGCCTGGCAGGCTATAGTCCATGGAGCCACAAAGAGTTGGGCACAACAGTGACTGAGCATACACATAAAGACAAAAGAAAATAACCCCCCCCCATGCCCTCCTCTCCTCCTCACCTTCGCAAAACCAAAATTCACACACTGTAATTTTCCCAAATTTGCCTAGAGCTCAGAAGTGTCCTAGCCAATTTCCATCCTCAGGCAAACCTAAGTTTCTGGGACTCTCTGCCCATACCTGGACCAGACACTGGGGGTGTGGCCTAGGGGGTGGGCCCACAAGAGGTTGGGCCCCACCCCAGTGCCAACATCCTTTCCCCCTAACTCTTAAAGGGGCCATGACAGCACCTGGATGCTTCTCTTTAAAATGTGCGCCCGTGTGCATGCTCAGTGTGTGTGTTTGTGTGTGTGTGTGTGCTCGCCTGCATTGAGACCGGCAGCCCTTTACAGTAACTGGTGGCTTGGATGGCATCACAAGCCTTCTTCCTCTCTTGCTCTCAACTGCAGAGCCTCAGAGCCCAGCATCTAGTGTCAAGCCAGGCAAGCAGAGCTGGGGGGGAGGGCAGGGGAAGAATCCCCACTGCTGCCACTCAGTCCTGTGCTGGGATGAAGCCTGTGATCTTCATCCAGTGGCAGGTTGAGTGGAGGGGAAGGGCTCCCAGGACAGGGTTCCCATAGCAGGAAAATCTTAAGAAACGATGAAGTAAAATTCATATTTTTAGGCTAGGATAAGAAAAATATAAACATAAAAATTTTTCTCTGCCCATTTGGGTTCCTCCCTCCCTGGTGGTCTAGTGGCTAGGATTCGGTGCTTTCGCCACCGCAGCCAGGGTTCGACTCCCAGTAAGGGAAAACTTTCTTTCTAGGGACTTCCCTTGTGGCTCAGCTGGTAAAGAATCTGCCTGCAGTGCAGGAGACCTGGGTTTGATCCCTGGGTTGGGAAGATCCCCTGGAGAACGGAACGGCTACTCACTCCAGTATTCTGGGAGAATTCCATGGACTGTGTAGTCCATGGGGTCACAAAGAGTCCGACATGACTGAGTGACTTTCACTTTGCACTGCACTCCCCTCTAATGTGCATTGTGCATCTCTATTAACCAGCCCACCCCAATGACAGAAATACCTACTCAGCCACAAAGATCACTTTATTCTTCTGGTGCCAGCCATGTAACTAGAAGATAACACTGCTTACTTATTACATGATTAATGTCCCTAGCTATTTTCTGCCTATTTTACAAGAGTTTTGTTTCTTGCATTAACAAATGTGTTATCAACCTTGTGGTTAAAAAATAATGGTGCATAAACCGCTTAAAACAAGTGACCTAATGCATAGTTCTATAAGATCCTTGACTGTAATAGTGTGACAATAGATATGGGAAGAAACAGAAAGTGGAAACCATTTTCTGGAACCTGATAGACTAGAAAGATAGGTGGTCCAAATGCTTTTGTTCACTATTAAGAGAACTAGAGTAATAGCACTTGAGTGGTTTATCAAAGAAATCCTTCAATGACCTGGGAATGAACATTCTTAGCACCCTGGGACAGACTGGTCCAAATTGTCTCCCAAACTTTTGTTGAAATTAAGACAGAAATGGAGGGGACTGTAATAAAGAATGTTGCCCACAACCCAGCACGAAGCCATTAGCCACTGTGGTCACTGACATGCAATCCACCCTAAAAAGAATTCAAAGCCAAAATCAGGATGAAACATTTTGTGCTCTGGGAAAACTGGGAGAACCAGCCCTCAGACAGATATTTCAAGAGGAATTTTCAGTAACACGTTTTTGCATCTTCCCGTATTCAGTTCAGTTCAGTTCAGTCACTCAGTCGTGTCCGACTCTTTGCGACCCCATGGACTGCAGCACGCCAGGCCTCCCTGTCCATCACCAACTCCCAGAGTTTACTCAAACTCATGTCCATTGAGTCGGTGATGCCATCCAACCATCTCATCCCATATTTAGAAAAGCACTAAAACCATTAAGCAAGATGGCTGTTGTCCTGGAAGAGCAGTAACCTGTAACAAGGTGTGTGCTTGGTGGCGTGTCTCCCTCTCTCTGAGCCACATCCCTACTGCTCCCCCCGTACTCTTCTCAACAGTTCTCAGAGCTTCCTGAGAGACTGTTTCAGCAGCTTTACTCCTCAGGCTACTTTGAATAAAATTTTCCTTTTCTTTCTAACTTGACTATTGATTAATTTTTTCACTGACAAAAGCAAATATGCATTGACCTCCACAAGTCTGGGTGGAAGAATCTCATATTCTATTTTCCTGAATAATATAGAACACAACCCTGGGAGCTCGCTTCCCAGAAGATGGCGATGCCTCTGTGCTTTAGTACAGAAATTGCCCAGGGTTGGCTCACCTGAGGGGCTCACTGTCCAAACCTCCTGGTTCATGAGGGCGGCTGCCCCATCCCTCCTGCTGGGAGGTGAAGGGTCATTTCTCACAATTCCAAGACAAGGTCCAGTCCCCTCACTGTGGATCTCAAAAGAGAGTGTAAAGGTCCTCTGCTTAGTCCAACCCTCTCGTCATAGAGGAGGAGCAGCTGGACCCCAGGGAGGGGCAGGACGTGTCCAGAGTCACCCTGCGTGTGGCAGAGTCAGAGTCAGGACCAGGCGTCCTGTCCCCAGGCCGGCTGTCTGTCCATGGCTCCATGCTGCTTGTGACAAGCATAGCAGCAGCATCCTCCAGGCTGGGATTCTGCCCCGTCCACCCTCGTTCTGCACAAACCTGCTCCGTCCCCCCGAGGAGGGCACTCACTGCTGCTGAGTCAGTTTCCTCATCTGCTAGATGGGGGAGGGGTGCCAGAGACCCCTGGTCCCTCCCACGCCCCCTCTTCCCAGGGCCTCTGGACTTGCCAGTCCTGGAGACTCAGACGTGGAGATGGAAGCCGGCTCCCTCTCCTCTGTCCACCCTCTCTGCTTGTTTCCTCTTGGCTGCTGGGTCCTGTTTATTGGTCACATCCTCCCTGATTACACAGACCCTCCTTCCCAATGACCTCTGTTTGGTGGGGACCATGTTTCTCTCTCATAACATGAGTTTCCTCAGTTACTTCCCAGGGGTCCAACTCTCCAGTGATTCTTGTCAAAAACACAAACTACTTCCAGGTGGCCCCACATTCTGAGGTCTCCCAGACTCCCTTGTTCCGGCACATTCTTGACTATTCACTTCTTCAGAGTCCAAATCAGCAGCCCAAGTGGTCTTGCCCTGTTTGGGGAGCTTTGTTCCTTTAGGGAATGCAAAGTCCTTTCTGCAGGGTGTACAAAGGGGCTGACCATAAGCAGGGGAAGATGAAACAGAAGCCCAGAGTGAAGAGAGAGGCAGACCCAGAGTACACCATGGTTCCACAGTCTCATGTGGGTCTGATTCCCAAGGAGAAAGCCTGGAGGAGGAGCTGAGAGATGCTCTCACAGGCCTGTCTCCAAAGGCAGAGGGAAGGGAGGCACTTTGGATCCAGGGATCTGGGGAAGGGGAGCTGTGGTCCCCAAGTCCACCTGCTGTGACCAGGACTCCCCCAGTGCCGGGAGCCGGCATATTGCATATTGAGTGCATATTGCATATTGAGTGCAGCACTTTCCACAGCATCATCTTTTAGGATCTGGAATAGCTCAACTGGAATTCTATCACTGCCGGGAGCCAGTGTGAGGAACTCTGCCCATGACAAAGGTCATGAGGAAGGAGGCTCGGCATACGCAAAGGTGGGATCGAGCTTCAGGAGTCCCCCTGGAAATTCTCGAGCATTTACACCCAAAACCAGAGTCTGCCTACTTTCTGCTTTGTGCCTTCACCTACACTTCTGACTTTACGGGGGGCTGTCCCCCACTACCTCTCTGAAAAAAGAGTTAGCTTACAGCTCCAGTTAATAATTCCTGGGTGTGACAGTGTTTAACCTACAAACTCCTTTGGAAATCCTCTAGCCTGCCTGAATAGGTTTTTCCGGCCACATGTGATTGTTCAGAGCCTCCCAACTGTAAGAGGCAGGAGATGTTCTAAACTGTCTAAATACAGATTCCTTTGAGCAGTTAAAAGATTGATTAGAAATTGTATTGGTGAAGGGATTTTCACTTGTTGGGCCAATGTTTGCTGCTAAGTTTCCATATCCCTTACCTGCTGTGTCCCTGGCAGTGTATTGATTAATATAATTGGTGTAAGTAGTAGCTTTAATGTTTGTAACCTTGGACCCTTGAGTTAATTCTTTTCTTGTTATAGCCCACCACACCTTTGCTCTGTAGGAATGCAACTTTATCTAATGCTTTTGAAGGGTGGCTCCTGACCAATCACCTTTAGAGAAAAATAAGTTTTCTGAAGAAAAGGTCTTAAAATGTTAACAGGCCTCCGGGCCAGAAGATGATGCAAATCACCTAAGCTTTTGCATATGATAAGTTTGCAGGAAGAAAGCCTGGCTTGCTGCAAGACTCTACCCCTTCCCCCATTATCCTCTATGCATAACTTAAGGTATAAAAACTACTTTGGAAAATAAAGTGCGGGCCTTGTTCACGGAAACTTGGTCTCACCATGTCGTTCTTTCTCTTACCTTCTGGCTGAATTATTCAGCCTCTTTTCTCCACTGAATTTCCTCACTGAGCTATCCTTATTTCAGCCTCTTTTCTCCACTAATTTCCTCACTGAGCTATCCTCATTCTATTACTCTTTATATCCTTAATTAACGTTTAATTAAGCAATTGTTTCCTGATCCTCGCCTATGCCGTCTCTCCTTCGAATACCCTGGATCAGCCGGGGCTGGACCCCGGCACCCCAGACCTTTAGTACACACAGTTGATGGAGAAGACTCCTGGTGCCCAAGCCTCAGGCCCTTCCCTTGCTCCCTGCTTGGCCTGGGCTCCCTGTCTCCAGGGGCAGTGGCCAGAGGCTCCCTGTTCAGCCGGCCAGAGCTTCCTCCAGGCAGGGTGACTCCAGCTGGCGCACCCCCCTCCCACCACCCCCACCCCCCGACATCTGCCAGACTGTGTCCTGAGCTGCATCCAGAACAGAGCCCAGGGCACAGATGTTTCCATTCCATGGCTCTGGACCAGCTTCTTGGAAAAATCACAGAGCTGACCTTCCTCAATCCTCCGATGAGTAGAAAGAAGTGGGCCATTCCCTCGGCGCTCAGAAACCTGGCTATCTGCCTTGGGGGCCAGTGCAGATGGCCAATCCAAGTGGCCCTTGTCTGTATGTCTGGCTCCTGTCTAAAAGTTCCTGTAGGGAGCCCAGTGAGCTGAGGAGAATCCAGTGACGGTCCAGTCAGCACCTCTCTAAGTCTCCACACTCTCTGGCATTTTTTGGCTGGCTTGTCAACAGGAAGTCTGGACAAGTTGAGGGCATTGCAGCCAGACCAAGACCCACAGGAGGCAGGAGATGATTCTTCGACCCAAGAGAAGGGGGTCAGCATTCAGTAAATCTCAGCATTTCCCGAGGTTCTATTACCTGCTGAGTTTTGCAGGGAGACAGACGTTTATTCAAATCCAGGCTCTGTCAGGGAGTAAGTGTATGACCTTGAGTAAAATGATCTAATGTACTCTCTGAGCCTCAGTTTCATCATCTGTTAAATGGGGATGACAATAATAATATCCTTGAAGATAAAATGAAATAGGGGTAATAAGTCACGTTGTCAGACTTGCTGCTGAAGGCTATTGTCTCCATTTTCTGGATGAGCAAACTAAGGTTTGGAGTGACACTGACTGGGCACAGGACTACTGTGTGCCAGGCTGAGCTCTGGTCTCAGTTCAGGGCTAGGGGATGTGTAGACATGTCAGGGGAAAGGCCCTGAGATGACCAAGAGGAACTGGAAGACGATCTCAGTGCCTGGAGGGAGGGAGGCAATAAGGCAGGAAAAGTAGAAAGGAGTCTGGACTCTCAGGGCTTTGGAAGTGACATTTTAGAGTTCGTGTTCCATCCTAAGGGAACAAAGAGAAGCCTTCAAAATATCTTAGTTTGACTTTATTTCTAATTCATCTTTGAGGGAAAGGATGGAAATAGAGGAACCAACTAAAGCAGGTGAGGGGATGGATGGATCTGGACCAGGTGGCTGTAGAGATGAAGAAAAGTAGGTGGATTCGAAGTATTTTGTGAAGAGCATTCAGGAAGGCAGTGCCATTGACTGAGATGGGGAAGATGAGGAAGAGCCCAAATTCTGTGGTTCTTATCCTGATGCCCCAGGCAAGGGGAGCCTGGAGCCTTCAGCCTCCCTC
>NW_011494727.1:68797-71432 GCF_000754665.1 Bison bison bison
AGTGGGAGGGTGGGGGGTCTGGGGTGGGGGGTGAGGAGTAGATTTTCACTGAGACAGTTCCCTGCAGGAGGTCTGAGTGCAGTAGGACAGCCCTGAGTGCTTGTCTGCTCAGTCATTTCCAACTCTTTGCAACCCCGTGGACTGTAACCCAGCTGTGGACTGTAGTCTTTCCATGGGATTTCCCAGGCAAGAATAATGGAGTGGGTTGCCATTCCCTTCTCCAGGGGATATTCCTGACCCAAGGATCAAACCCAGGTCTCCTGCATTGGCAGGTAATTCTTTACCAGCTGGGCCACTGGGGAATTCCTACTAGGATATCCTTTTGGACAGCCATTGCTTAATTTTATGCTCCATTTTCCATCTCGCACATACTAAACTGGAAAAATACCATTCCTCCATATCAAGCTCTTCCACAAAAAATGGTTCATTAGTATTTTTTTCAACCCACCATCCCGGTGATGATTGTGTTCACAGCGGAGGAGCGGCACCTTGTCCCAGACAGAGCCCAGCACTCATCTCTCAGTATTTCGCTTCTTGAGAGATGAGCAGCCAAGCCTGCATTTGATAACACAGCCACAAGGTAAGGGGCCTCCAGAAGCTAAAAGAGGCAAAGAAGGACCCTCCCCTGGGCATCAGAGGCAGCACTGCCCTGCTGACACCTTGATTTCAGAGTTATGATGCCCAGAACTGTGAGAGAATATATTTCTGTTGTTTTAAGCCACCAGGCTTGTCATAATTTGCTGCAGTGGCCCTAGGAAGCCAAGATGAAATTTTAGAAATAAAAAGTGTACTCTATGTCGTATTTTTAATAAATTTTCCAGGAAAGCATCCTGACCTCCTGCTCCAGAGCATGATGGTCACATGCATCCAGGACCCCCTGTGTCCCCCAGTGTCTGAGACTCACAAGGGAGGGTCCACTGATCTAGAGAAGGACAGTCAGTCCAAACACTCCCAGGAGCCAGGAGGGAAGTAAATAAGTAAAGGGGATGGAGAGGACCAGCTGCACCTGTCTGGGGTGGTGGAAAAGCAAGATTCTGTGTGACGATATAGTCTTGCATTTATAAAACAGGAAAAAAAGATACAGATACTCACTATAAGCATATGTACATGTATGCACACACACGTCTACATATGACATCAGAGCATGTGAAATTTGTTGAAGGCTGTACATGCAGTTGAGGACACGGATGCTCCCTGGAGAGAGGGGTGGACACTCCTGTGAGGAAGCGGAAGCCTGGCCATACCAAGGAGGAGAAACTGGGCACATGTGAGACACTCATAGTCCTGCTTTATGCCAATTATACTTGAGAATAAGAAAATACAGAAAATTACACAAAGATGAAAATGGAAAATAACATATAGCATGTAGCAGCTGCTCAGCTCCATTCACTGGCCCCCCATCTTGAGGACACACAGCCCAGTGACACCAGATCTCCTGAGGCTTCAAAAGGAGCTGGGAATCTGGATTTTCATGTGAAATTAAAACACTGCAGCCACCAACACTTAGGGAAGAAATAATACTGATTCTACACCATCTCTTCCTGAAAACACTGTGACGAAACACAAAACACATCCCTGAACCACCTGTAGTACAAACAGGTTTGCAGCCCCTGATCTGCAACAAATCAAGCTTGCGTGTGCTGATGTCCAGAGTGGGGCCAGGGTGTTCTGGGTCCTCTGTGAGGGGGAGGGGGACAGGTAGCGGGCATAGATTGAGTGTGCCATGTTCCAGGCCCTCTGATGGGTCCTTCACGTGCTTTTGTTCATTCATTGACACAAAGCTGGGATTAATTCCATTGCAAAGATGGGGAGACTGAGACTGATGAGTAACTTCCCCAGTATCTTCCACCTCTAAAGTATCTCCTCCAGGCCCCACCTCTCCCTGTAACTGAGTGTCCCTCTCACTTCCTTCTCCTTCCTTTGTCCAGGCCATGACCTTTCCGGCTCACTGCCTTCCAGTCCACATGCCTGGCTGCTGGGCAGGCAGGACTCAGCCACATTTAGGCTGTGTTCTGATGGGGGCACCATGTCCACACTCACAGATTACAGTGGAGGACGGGCTGCTGGGGAAAGTGAAAGTGAAGTCGCTCAGTCGTGTCCGACTCTGCCACCCCATGGACTGTAGCCCACCAGGTTCCTCCGTCCATGGGATTTTCCAGGCAAGAATACTGGAGTGGGTTGCCAGTTCCTTCTCCAGGAGATCTTCCCAACCCAGGGATTGAACCCAGGTCTCCCACATTGTAGGCAGATGCTTTACTGGAGGAAGGGTTGATGGGGAGACTCAAACAAACTTCCTACTTTTCAAGTAGGGGAAACTAAGGCCCGGAGAGGTCACAGGCCTTACCCAGGGTCACCCAGCTGGAATCCCCACACCTCTCCTTCTGCAACCCTCCCTTTGTAGCATTAAAAGGATCCAAAGATCTCTTGTAGTTCTAGGCGGAATTGTAGATGGGTTCTTGGAATTAGGTGGGGATCAAATTGGGGGATAGGCATCATGACACCGCCTGCCTCCCTCACCCCAGTATCCCTCCCCACCCCTGGCATGCCCACTGGGAGGCCCGCAGGCTTCAGGGCTCCACTGGCTATTGGGCCTCAAGGAGCTTTGTGAGTCCAGGAAGGTTCTCAGGTTTGCTCT
>NW_011494727.1:71538-95408 GCF_000754665.1 Bison bison bison
CAGGTTTGCTCTGTGTTTCTCTTTCCAGCCTCAGCTTGTCCCAGGGTTTATTATCGCAAAGGTGACAAGGCCCCTGATAGCAGGAAGCTGGATGCGGCGCTGGCCCTTCCACCCTGGTGGCTTCTCAGCAAAAAGTCCCTTGGAAACAGGGCAGCGGTCCCTGAGGAGGGGGCGGGCTGGGAGGGGCCTCACTCCCCCAACACTGGACCCTGGAGGAGCCCCTGTGTGAGCAGGACTGCAGCCCTGGCTGGCGGGACTGTCTTGGGCAGGTGACCTGGGCAATTCCGTGGTCTCCAGGGTCCCTGCCACTCTGGCCACGTGTCCCTGTCACAGCCCTGAAACCCCTTCAGGCCCCTGTTCTCCTGTCTCAGTTCCAGTCCAGGCCCCTCCTCCATGCCGAAGGTTGGCTCCATGCCTGCGTCTCTTCTGGGTCAGAAGACCCCTACTGGGCTGCTTCAGGGCCACTGGGGCCCTGGGCTCCCCCCAGTCATCTCCACTCTGAACCCCCCTGCCCCCTGCCCCCACCCTAGTCCCGGGAGCATCCTCAGGGTTGTCTCCTCCCAGGGGTCCATCAGGGGCCTCCTCTTTCAGCTCCTGCCCTTTAAAGGGGGTGATCATCCGTCCATCCCCATCCCCTCCCTGGATACCCTGAAAGGCCCCCATCAGCATCAAACACAGCATCCTTGTTCATTTCTAATCCCTTTTTCCCAGCTTGGAAGCTGCTAACCAGTCTCCCAGGCCAGGAGAATCCTCACAGGTAGGACTACTCCTAAATCTTTCCAGACTCCCATCTGGATGGCAGCTTTGGAGCTTCAGAGCCAAACATTATGTTAATTTATTCTGTGTTTCCTCCATGATGCCCCACCTTGGAGTCATGCTGGGTTGAAGTCTCCCCTCCCCAGTGGGCAAGAGTCACATGTGATGGCAAAATTGAGAGAGGGGATTCAGAACAGTCCCTACTTCCCACATCATCTTGTCCCCATGGTCTTGCTCTCACCCCATGGCTCCTCCCTGTTCACTTCTGAAGCTTCCCTCCTCCAGGTGAGGCTGTGTCCCCTCAGATGGCAGCTCCTTCAAGTGATGGCTGTAGGGAGAATAGGTCCAGGGCACGTGTGTCTCCAAGTTGCTGTGGAAGGAGGCCATGGCCCTGAAGGTGTGTCGGGTCTCAAAGCCCCGAGCTTTGGTCCTGGGCACCCACCCACGGCCCTGATGACATGTGGGTTGTAGAGCAAAGTGCTCAAACCATGGCTTTGGTGTTTTTATCTGGGTTCTCACTCCTAACCTTTGACCTTGGGGAAGGTACCTGAGTCTCTCGGCTAACTCTCATCAATACATGGGAGTAGCAGTAGAATCCACAGTCCTTTATCTTTATCTTTGGGCTCAGGTATGCTCTAGAGCTCATAATTTTTCAGCTTCAGACAGATGACCAGATAGTTCTCTATAGAACATAGCATCACCCCAGAGTCTGAAAGCACCTTCTAATGAAACACATTAGTGTTTCAGCAACTGCAGTTTGGAACATTAACAGTAAATGATGTAAATAATGACCATAAATTGTCTCATGTACATTTTGATCAAATTTGCTTACCAAATAATTTTTTTTTAATCTTTTTCAATTTGGAGAGACTTGAAATTTTCAGATTGTATATAAGGACCATTTTACCTTGGGCCCCCATAGATAATGGCACGCAGCACAAGAGGTCCAAAACGTTAATGGTTTGAGGTCAGACCTAACCCAGTAGAAGGTTTGGGATAACACAGGTCTCCTGACAATGTCAAGGGTGATGGGTGGGGAATGTAATTCTGGAGCGGTTGTTCTGGTATCCCAGGTATCTGAGCCACTGGTTCTAACTCCACAGATCCTGGGCCTCAGCCATCACAGGACTCTGAGCCTTTTCCAGGAATCTGATTTAATTCACCTCCAGAGCCGGATCTTTCTCTGATGGGTCCTCAGGGAAGACCACTGCCGTGTTGGTGACTGTGACCTGCTTGACCATCACAACACCATGTTCTTCAGGGTGACATCTCGAGACAAGGTGCCTTGGACGTCATGTGCTGCCTCCTCCGCCTGCCGCAGCTCTTCTGCACCTGCATGGTCTTCTCCCTCGTGGTCGACATGGGCATCCTGAGGGGGGCCGTAGGTAACCGGTCCATGTCCATCTGGCGCTTCTGTTTTGCCATGATCCTCATCATCTCCACTGTAGAGCTGTGTAAGCTCCAGTCCCCCTTTCCTTTCTTCTGGTACAACTTACCATCATCTACACCTGCTATGTTGCCCTCCTCTGCCTCTTGGCCTTCATCATCTGTGCCACAACTCATGTCCATTTCCTGCCTTATGGCCCTTACCAGGACCGAGCCATCGTGGCCACTGCATTCTCCTGTGTTGCTTCTGTATTTTATGCCATGGAAGTGGCCTGCTCATGGCAGTATTATGAGCTCAGTGAGATCCCCTGCTATGTGCACCATGCCAGGCCTGCTGAAAGTGCTGGAGACCTTCGTGGCCTGTCTCATCTTTACGTTCTTTAGCCACACCTCCCTGTACCTGCACCAGCCGGCCCTGGAGTGGTGTGTCGCCGTGTACTCCATCTGCTTCTTCCCAGCAGCCCTGACCATCCTGGGGAACCTGGTTGGATGGGAATACAGGCTGCCTGTGACTGTCCCCATTTTCCAGTTTTTGCTGACCCTGCTCTCTGTCCTCCTCTATGTCAGCACTCTGGTCCTCTGGCTGCTCTACCAGTTCAATGAGAAGTTTGGCGGGCAGCCCCAGCAATCCAATTATATGGACTGTATCGATGGCTCATCTATTACATTTGCACCTGGAATGAGGAATGGCTGTGGCCATTCTGACAGCCCTCAACCTGCTGATATGCGTGGCTGACCTGGTGTACTGGGCCCACCAGGTTTCTGTAGGGACTGAAGATTAGCCTGGGGACTCCTGAGCCTCTCTGATTACCAGATGCATATTTACCAAGCTCTGATGTCTTCTTGTCTCTTCTCTCTCCCTACTCACATCCTTCCCCATTCATCTCACTCTCTTTTTTGTTTCCTTTTCTCCTTCTGTTCTGTCTCCTTCCTGTTTTGTGTGGTTGCCCTCATCCTGTTTTGCCTCTTTTTTTTGTTTCTCTCATCTTCTCTAAATTTTCTGTTTTTTTGCTCTTTTCTGGTTTTCCTTGGTTTTCTTATCTCTTGTGTACTGACCACTTCTTCCCATTTTCCTTGTCCTGATTAGAGCAGCCTGGCATGAATGAAACTCCCACTCTAGATCTCACTTGAAAATAAGACAGGAAATATTGGAAATAACCCAGGTGTTCATCTTTAGGATACAAGTTAATAAACCATGGCATAGTGCAAGAGGGAATCTTTTCCAACGATGATAAGTAAATATCTCTAGGATATATGATATAAAAAGTAGTAAGATACAGGCTGGGTGATTCAAGATGATGGAGTAGAAGGATGTGTGCTCATCTCCTCCTGTGACAGCATGAAAATTGCAACTAACTGTTGAACAACCATCAACAGGAGGATGTTAGAACCCACCAAAAAAGGATATCCCAAATCCAAAGACAAGGAAGAAGCTGCAGTGATATGGTAGAAGGGGCACAATCGTGATAAAATCACACCCCATACCTGCTGGGTGGGTGACCCACAAATTGGAGAACAATAATACTAAAGAAGTTCTCCCACTGTTATGAAGGTTCTGAGTCCCATGTCAGGGTTCCCAGGCTGGGGATCTGAAAAAGGGACTATGAATCCCCAAGGAATTTGATTTTGAAGGCCAGCAGGATTTGATTATAGGACTTCCAAGGACTAGAGGAAACAAAGGAGGTTTTGGAGGTCACAAACAAAATCTTGCATGCACCATGACCCAGGCGAAAGGAGCAATGACACCACAAGAGACTGAACCAGACCTCCTCTTAGTGTTGGAGGGTCTCCCGTGGAGGGTGGTTTGGCAATGGCTTGCCATGGGGACAGGGGCATGGGAGCAGGAGTCCTTGAGGGACCCCTTGGCATAAGCCCTCTTGGAGGTCACCATTAGCCCTACCATAGAGCTGACAGACCCAAGGGCTGGATTGCCTCAGACCAAACAACTAACAGGGAGAGCACTACCCCACCCATCAACAAATATGTGGATCAAAGTTTTGCTAAGCATGGCCCTGCCCACCAGAAGAAGACCCAGCTTTTCCCTCCACCAGTCCCTCCCATCAGGAAGCTTACTCAATCCTCTTAGCCTCATCCACCAGAGGGCAGACAGAGGAAGCAAGAAGAACACTAATTCCACAGCAGCTAGGATGAAAACCACATCACAGAAAGTTAATCAGAATGAAAAAGCAGAGGGTTATGTCCTAGATGAAAGGACAAGATAAAACCCCAGAAAAACAACTAAATGAAGTAGAGATAGGCAACCTTCCAGAAAAAGAATTCAGAATAATGATAGTGAAGAGGATCCAGGATCTCAGAAAACCAATGGAGAAGATGCAAGAAATGTTTGCCAAAGACCTAGAAGAACTAAAGAACAAACAAACAGAGATGAACATTACACTGCTGCTGCTGCTGCTGCTAAGTCACTTCAGTCGTGTCCGACTCTGTGCGACCCCATAGATGGCAGCCCACCAGGCTCCCCCGTCCCTGGGATTCTCCAGGCAAGAACACTGGAGTGGGTTGCCATTTCCTTCTCCAGTGCATGAAAGGGAAAAGTGAAAGTGAAGTCATTCAGTCATGTCCGACTCTTAGCAACCCCATGGACTGCAGCCTACCAGGCTCCTCCATCCATGGGATTTTCCAGGCAAGAGTACTGGAGTGGGTTGCCATTGCCTTCTCCGAACATTACACTAGAAGGTATCAACAGCAGAATAAGTGAAGCAGAGGAACAGTTAAGTGACCTAGAAGACAGAATGGTGGAAATCACTGCTATGAAACAGAATATAGAAAAAAGAATGAAAAAAATAAAGCCAGCCTAAGAGACCTCTGCTGCTGCTGCTGCTAAGTTGCTTCAGTCGTGTCTGACTCTGTGCGACCCCATAGACGGCAGCCCACCAGGCTCTCCTGTCCCTGGGATTCTCCAGGCAAGAACACTGGAGTGGGTTGCCATTTCCTTCTCCAATGCATGAAAGTGAAAAGGGAAAGTGAAGTCGCTCAGTTGTGTCTGACCCTTAGCGACCCCATGGACTGCAGCCCACCAGGCTCCTCCATCCATGGGATTTTCCAGGCCTCTGGCATAACATTAAATGCACCAACATTCACATTATAGGGGTCCCAGAGGAGAGGAAAGAGAGAAAGGACTAGAGAAAATATTTGAAGAGATAATAGCTGGAAACTTTCCTAACATGGGAAAGGAAATAGTCAGCCAAGTCCAGGAAGCACAGAGTGTTCTAGGCAGGATAAACCCAAGGAGAACACATCAAGACATAGTAATCAAACATGAAAATTAAAGACAAAGATAAAATATTAAAAGCAACAAGGGGAAAATGACAAATAAAATACCAGGGAATTGCCATAAGGTTATCAGCTGATTCCTCAACAGAAACTCTACAAGCAAGAAGGGAATGACATGGCCAGAGCTGGTGTGGCTGTGAGGGGCCATGGCTTGCTGTCTGTGGCCAGCTGGCCAGCTGGTGTTGGGCACCGGGCTTGCCTTGCCTGTCTCGGGGTGCCCAGGATAAAGGTAGTAGTGATGTTGATGCTGGCAAGCAAGCTGAAGAGTCAGCCACAGCCACTGACTCCACTCGGCTAGTGTCTGTGAGAGACAGACTGCTTGTTAAAGAGGTTGCAGAACTTGAAGTTAATTTACCTTGTATGTATAAAGTGCATTTTCCTGATCCAAACAAGCTTCATTGCTTTCAGCTAACTGTCACCCCAGAGAAGAGTTACTACTAGGATGGAAAATTTCAGTTTGAAACTGAAGTCTCCAATGCATACAACATGGTGCCTCCCAAAGTGAAATGCTTGACCTGGATCTGGCACCCCAACATACAGAGACAGGAGAGATATGTCTCAGTTTACTGAGAGAACATCCAGTTGATGGCACCTGCCGGGCCCCTAAGAGGACACTGAAGGATGTTGTTTGGGGATTAAACTTTTGTTTATTGATCTGTTGAATTTTGATGATCCACTGAATATCAAAGCTGTAGAACATCATTTGTGGGACAAGGAGGACTTCCGGAATAAAGCTGAAGACTACATTAAGTGCCATGCCAGATGGTAGGAGGAGAGGACTGCAGGGCCATGGACTGTGCATGAGA
Organism: Bison bison bison; assembly: GCF_000754665.1. Lineage (NCBI taxonomy): Eukaryota > Metazoa > Chordata > Mammalia > Artiodactyla > Bovidae > Bison > Bison bison. The sequence goes on from NW_011494727.1 coordinate 77,778, forward strand.
AGAGTGTCTCAAACCAAAACTGGACTTGTATCCCAGTCCTCGGCTCCCCTCAGTCTCGCTGGGTCATCCGAGTCCTGTGACCATGTTGTCATGAGGAAGAATGTCTTCACGACCACCCATTGTAGCTGGAGAGTTCTGCATAAATACAGCCAGAAAATGTGTCTGGGGTTCTAAACAGTTGTCTTCTTACCTTAACATGTTTACTTTTTTGAAACTTTACTGAATAGGCTGTTGATGAGAATGAACTCAGCATCAAGGTAAAAGTTGCTTCTCCTCCCCCCAGTCAGTCCCTGCACAGGTGATGCTCATGACGTGCTCAGTGTAGCTTGCAGATTGGCCATCAGAAACCTCCTACAAACTGTGATTGGTGTGAAGTCTCTTAGCTTCTCCCACGAATGCCAGCCCTGCCTAGGTTCCCAGGATGCAGAGTCATTCACTGTAGATCTCTTACTGAAATGCATATTTTATTTAATGTAAATATATTTTGGAACAGACTTGTAATTCGTACAATTTAGTGCTTTATTTATTTTTTCTATTCTCATTTAGTTTGTATTTTCATTGTATAGAGCAGACAGAAAGATGTTGGGTCAAGCAACTATTGAAGAGAAATACAAAGAAAATATGAAAGGCAAAAAAGAGAGAGAGAGAAAGGTATGGCATGATATATTCAAAATGATGAAAGGGAAGAAACTACAACCAAGAATACTCTATGCAGAAAGACTCTCATTCAGATTTTACAGAGAAATCAAAAGCTTTAGAGACAAAAGTTCAGCGAATTCAGCACCACCAAACTAGCTTTACAATAAATGCTAAAGGAACATCTCTAAGCAGGAAACACAAGAGAAGGGAAAGATCTACAAAAAATAAATCCAAAACAATTAAGAAAAATGGTAATAGGACCATACATATTGATAATTACTGTGGAGCCCTATACCAAGGTCACAGGTGTGGAGCTCTGTACCAAAGTCACAGGATAAAAATCTCTGGAACTGACCAAGCACATAGTGCTTGGTCCAAGCCATGCCTCTGGATCCAAACCAGCCAGTTGCCTGATCCCACATTAGGTAAAATACCGACCCTATAGCTTCTTAACCAATCACCTAATGTCACCATTCCAGTAGGAATTTTCTGTGTCTTGAAGCTATAAAAATTGGTAGCTAGCCTGTGAAAAGGTTTAGCTCTCCCTTGAACCAGTCCACTGTTCTAACAGTGTCTCCTACTCTAATCAACTTTATTCTCTGTTCAATCTGCTTCATGTCTGGAAATTCTTTTCCAACCCATGCATGGACCACAACATTTTGGTGGCCTGTACAAGGACTTGGAGTCTCTTCCCCACCTCCTTGCCTCTCCTTTCTCGTAGGGACCCTCTATGAACAGGCAAGTGACTGTGGAAGCAGCTGAGGAACTCTGGCCAGGGTTACCTTCTGATGTGTTCCAAAGGCCCCACTGCTCAATCTGTCCCAGTAGCTGAAACCCAAAGGAGTGAGGGTCTCTCTTATTTACTACTTTCCAACTGAGGACTAGGCCAATCAATATTGTGCAGGCACAGGTCAGGCACTTAAAAGCCACTAGGGCACTTGTCACTGGAAGGCTTCTGTGAAAGGATAACGGATTGTGGTGGGGGTGGGTGGTGGGTGGGTCATGGAATGGACAAGGCCACAAGGGCATCCACCCCGAGCAAGACAACTTCGGTGTACCATATCAGGCACATATTGGTTCAAACAAATCACAGTCCACCACCCCTGGCCACTGCCTCCCCTATAGGATTGTGAGGCAGATTTCTCCACCTATCTTCCCTGTCTCTTTCACTTCTTTCCCTTTCAGTCTGGATTGATTTACAAGTACCTAAGTGTTGCCTCCAAGCTATCCTAAGAGTGCCTTCCATGTTTCAGGGAATCACCAAATGGTGAGTCACCCAGTTGCTCCCAGGGATCTCTGTCTTTCCCTGTCCATGTCACATGGTTCCTTGTTGTTGTTCAGTCACCCAGTCATGTCTGACTCTTTGCAACTCCATGGACTGCAGCATGTCAGGTCTCCTGTTCCTCACCATCTCCTGAAGTTTGCCCCAGTTCATATCCATTGCATTGGTGATGCCATTCAGCCATCTCATCCTCTGATGCTGTCTTCTCCTTCTACCCTCAATCTTTCCCTGCCTCAGGGACTTTTCCAATGAGTCAGCTGTTAGCATCAGATGATCAGAATACTGGAGCTTCAGCTTCAGCATCAGTCCTTCCAATAAGTATTTAGGGTTGATCTCCCTTAACATTGACTGGTTTGATCTCCTTGCTGTCCATGGAGCTTTCAGGAGTCTTCTCTAGCACCATGGTTTGAAGGCATCAATTCTTTGGCATTCTGATTTTTTTTTTTGCATTCTGATTTCTTTATAGCCCAGCTATCACCACCACACATGACCACTGGGAAGACCATAGCCTTGACTATACAGACCTTTGTTGGGAGAGTAATGTCTCTTCTTTTCAACACACTGTCTAGGTTTGTCATAGCTTTCCTGCCATATCTCTGAATCTGGCTCAGACAGTAAAGCGTCTGCCTGCAATGCGGGAGACTCGGGTTCGATTCCTGAGTCAGGAAGATCCCCTGGAGAAGGAAATGGCAATCCACTCCAGCACTCTTGCCTGGAAAATCCCATGGACAGAGGAGCCTGATAGGCTACAGTCCATGGGGTTGCAAAGAGTCAGACACGACTGAGTGACTTCACTTTCACTTTCACTTTCCTGCCAGAAAGCAGCTGTCTTCTGATTTCATGGCTGCAGTCATCATCTGCAGTGATTTTAGAGCCCAAGAAGAGGAAATCTGTTACTACTTCCACATTTTCCCCTTCTATTTGCCATGAAGGAATGAGGCCAAATGCCATGATCTTAGTTTTTTTAATATTTAGTCTTAAGTCGTCTCTTGCACTCTCCTCCTTCACCCTCATCAAGAGGCTCTTTAGTTCCTCTTTGCTTTCTGCCATTAGAATGCCATCATCCTCATATCTGAGGTTGTTGATGTTTCTCCTGCCTATCTTGATTCCAGCTTGTAACTCATGCAGCCCAGCATTTCTCATGATGCACTCAGCATATAGGCTAAGTAAACAGGGTGACAGCAGACAGCCCTGTCATACTGCTTTCTCAATCTTAAACCAATCATTGTTCCACACAGGGTTCTAACTGTTGCTTGTTGACCTGCATACAGGTTTCTCAGAAGACAGGTAAAATGGTCTGCTATTCCCACCTCTTTAAGAACTTTCCACAGTTTGTTATGATCCATGCAGTCAAAGGCTTTAGCATGGTTAATGAAACAGAAGTAGATGTTTTTCTGAAATTCCTTTGCTTTCTCTATGATCCAGTGAATGTTAGCAATTTGATCTCTGGTTCCTCTTCCTTTTCTAAACCCAGCTTGGACATCTGGAAGTTCTTGGTTTGCATAGTGTTGAAGCCTAGCATGCAAGATTTTAAGCATGACCTTACTAGCATGGGAGATGAGTGCAACTGTCCAATGGTTAGCACATTCTTTTGTACTACCCTTCTTGGAAATTGAGAGGAGGATTGACCTTTTCCAGTCCTATGGCCACTGCTGGGTCTTCCAGACTTGCTGACATATTGAATGCAACACCTTGATGACATCATCCTTTAGGGTTTTGAATAGCTCTATTGGAATTCCACCACATCCACTAGCTGTATTAACAGCAGTGCTTCCGAAGGCCTACTTGACTTCACTCTCCAGAATGTCTGGCTCTGGGTGACTGACCACATCATCATGGTTATCCAGATCGTTAAGATCCTTTTTGTACAGTTCTTCCATATATTCTTTCCATCTCTTCTTGATCTCTTCAGTGTCTACTAGGCTCTGTAGCATTTCTATCCATTATTGTGCTCATCTTTGGGTGAAGAAAGAAAAGCCTTGGAAGAAAAGCTGTGACAAACTTAGACAGGATATTAAAAAGCAGCGACATTACTTTGCCAACAAATATCCGTCTAGTCAAAGCTATGGTTTTTCCAGTAGTCATGTATGGATGTGAGAGTTGATCTATAAAGAAAGCTGAGCACCAAAGAAGTGATGCTTTTGAACTGTGGTGTTGAAGAAGACTCTTGAGAGTCCCTTGGACTGCAAGGAGGTCTAACAAGTCCATCCTAAAGGAAGTCAGTTCTGAATTTTCATTGGAGGGACTGATGCTGAAGCTGAAAATTTAATACTTTGGCCACCTGATGTGAAAAACTGACTCATTGGAAAAGAACCTGATGCTGGGCAAGACTGAAAGTGGGAGGAGAAGGGGACAACAGAGGACGCAATGGTTGGATGGCATCACTGACGTGATGGACATGAGTTTGAGAAAGCTCTGGCAGATGGTGATAGACAGGGAAGCCTGGCATGCTGCAGTCCATAGGGTCACAGAGAGTCGTACATGAGTGAATGACTTAACTTGGGCAAAATATTCTCTTGATATTTCCAATTTTCCTGAAGAGATCGCTAATCTTCCCCTTGTTGTTGTTTTCTTCTAGTTTTATTCATTGTTCATTGAAGAAGGCCTTCTTGTCTCTCCTAGCTGTTCTTTGGGACTCTGCATTTAGTTGGATATACCTTTCCCTTTTTCCCTTGCTTTTTACTTTTCTTCTTTCTTCAGCTATTTGTAAAGCCTTCTCAGATAACCACTTTGCCTTCTTGCTTTTCTTTTCTTTGGAATGGTTTATTTGCTGCTTCCTATACAATATGATGAACCTCCACCCATGGTTCTTCAGGCACACTGTTGAGTAGGTCTAATCCCTTGAATCTGTTCATTACCTCCACTGCATATTCATAGAGGATTTGATTTAAGTCATACCTGGCTGGCCTAGTGGTTTCCCTGTTGTCTTTAGTTTAAGCCTGAATTTTGCTATGAGAAGTTGATGATCTGAGCCACAGTCAGCTCCAGGTCTTGTTTTTGTTGATTGTATACAGCCTCTTCATCTTCAGCTACAAAGAATATAATCCATTTGATTTCAGTATTGACGATTTGGTGATGTCCATGTGTAAAGTCATCTATTGGGTTGTTGACAAAGGATATTTGCTGTAACCAGTGCATTGTCTTGGCCGAATTCAGTTAGCCTCTGCCCTGCTTCATTTTGTTCTCCAAGGCCAAACTTGCCTGTTACTCCAGGTATCTATTGGCTTCCTACTTCTGCATTCCAATTCCAAATGATGAATAGAACATCTCTTTTGGTCTTAGTTCTAGGAGGTCTTCTAGGTTTCCTAGAGCTAACACACGGTGCCTCAGCTGCACAATTCCCAGGAGTCACCTCTCACCATCAGACCTGACTGTTGGGACAGTCAGCCGTTTTGTGCCGTTACCTGCATGGAGAGATCACTGGGACAAAAAGGATGCCTTTCTGTCAGCCAGTGACTCTCAGAACTCCCATTCTATGGCATGCAGGCTAAGAGCTGATTCTGGTAGGTCCCAAGAGCCTCTCTCAGACTCACCCCTTGACTATATTATCAGGAACTGGAAAAATTTGACCCTGAAAATCTCAAAAAGACCTAGCCCTAGTACAAATTAGGGGATGAAAAATGGCCTCTGAATGGCACACTAGGTTGTAGCCAAAGCAGGGAAGGTTTTCACAGGTCCCTTTTGTTCAGTCCTTCATGGCCCTTAATCAGAATCCAGATCTGAGGGACTCAGGCCACGTGTCCTTTTATGACCATCCTATCTCCTCACCCCCCTCTGTCTCCCCCTCCATCAGATTTCCTAGATGACCCTTACTTGACCTTTCCTATCCACATTTGATCTCTATTGTTGGACACAAAGAAAGGATTCTGAGGTTCCCTTTGATCTAGGACTTTCTCCCATAATCAAAAGCCTAAAGGATCAAAAACATCTCACCCCAATCCAGTATTCTTGCCTGGAAAATCCCATGGATGGAGGAGCCTGGTAGGCTGCAGTCCATGGGGTCACTAAGAGTCAGACACGACTGAGCGACTTCACTTTCACTTTTCACTTTCATGCATTGGAGAAGGAAATGGCAACCCACTCCAGTGTTCTTGCCTGGAGAATCCCAGGGATGGGGGAGCCTGGTGGGCTGCCATCTATGGGGTTGCACAGAGTCGGACTCGACTGAAGTGACTTAGCAGTAGCAGCAGCAACATTCTAAAGAATCCCCTTCCAACTTCTATCTCTCAGGGTGGGGAGGGACCAAGCTTCTCCCACTCCTGCAAGTTCCTTTTCCCTTCCAAATTCTTCTGATCAAACTAGGACCACACCACATTTCCCCAGAGGGGTAATTCCTGCTGGGACAACTTTTATCAGTCAATCAGCCCCTGTTATCAGAGTCAATTTGAGCACTCTGTAAAATTTAGCTGTGAGATAATGACGACAGCAGGAAAAAGACAGTGTGGCCATGATAGTAGACTCTGGAGGAAACTGGTTAAAATGAAATCTTTTGAAATTACAAAACTGGTTCTTGCATGAAAAAGCTAGCTTGTTAAAATTATGCCTAGGAGAAAGTTTGAAGTTAACTCTTGTCATATGCGTGAAATTTACAGACCACTTTGCCTGAGACTTCAACTTTGAGCAAATTAAAACTTCAAGCCAAGAAAAAAAGGTGGGGCGGGGGGCGGGGGCGGAGGACAAAGAGACATTTTAAATCTCAAGCAGGTAACTGTGAGATCTATGTCTGTCTGTCTGGATTTATGCATGTCTCAGTGTATGTCTTTGTCTTTGGATAATATTACTGAGGTTAGGTTGTAAATGAGCTCTAGTTTAAGTGACCTAAAGAAAAGTAAGCACTTACAAATCAAACAATTCTAAATACAAGAGAAATTAACCTAAATTAATTTCAGGTTCACATAAACTAGGAAATATTCAGTATTAAATATCTGGCATTAATGTTTGTTTAGTGATCTAATTAATGTAGACATGTCTAAGAGTCACTTATATTAAACATAACATTTTCATTATACTTAGGTTTGATATAAGTTTAACCTTATTATATCTGTCACAAATTTGTCACCGAGGAAAGTGACTGGAGTCCAAAAAAACTCTTCAAGAAAGAAAATGTGAAAAAGATAAGAGCTTATAGATAAACTCTATTAAGAATAATTATGCTTTAGGAATGTTGTTTGACATAGTCTCTCCAGATTGAGGCAACTTGAATTTCTAGGGGTTTGTTAAACTAAGTGATGGAAGTTTACTAAATAGCTAGGTCATTTCCAAATAAAATAAGTTTCTGAAACATTAATTACTGAGCACTAACTTCCTCTTACAGAGAAACTAGAGATTCTGAACTATTAATGAATATGTGTGGTGTCATCCTGAGATGTTCTCTATAAGAAAACAAATGTTTTTAGAAATCATCACAGGTATTTATGTTCACAAATCTACAGAATGCTAATCTAAAGGACAGCTGATGGTTGTTTAAGGAAAGTAGGATGTATGTTTTTAATAAAGAAGGTATAAAGAATGAAATTTCATTTTATTAAGAGAAAAGAAAGTAGGTCTGACTTACAGGTAGCTGTTTCTAAATGAACAAAGTGATAGATTAAAAAAAAAAAAAAGGTTTACAAAAAGTGGACCCCAAGAAAAGAGTTTTGTGTATAATACAAGTTTTCTTAATATGTTGAACTGCCTTTGATAATGGGTTTTAAGTTTCTTTACCTCTAAAGTGATCTGTTCTGTGTTTACCTTTGAAATCTTGTGTTACTTTGGGTAAGCAAATAACTATTGTTTCAGTGACCTATATGATCCAATCTGACTGTTATAAACTCTTTAGATATTTTTGGAAAAACTTCCTAAAATTAAATTCTAATGAAGTTCTTTGGACCTCTAGCTAATTTTGGAGTGTTTCAGAGGGCCCCTGAGACATCACAAAGAGATATTAAAGTATTTGGGTTCATTTGACGTGTTAAATTACTTGGGAAGTATTAGTAGAGGAGTGATGAATCTTCTCAGGTTATATTGTCTGGTTGATGTTACTAATTTAGATATCCTAGAAATTACACGGAATTCATGAAAATCTAATATGTTCTGGTAAAATGTCAGTTATAATTCTGTTGTCATGTTAAAGTGTTACATGTCACAGCAATGACCAAGTTGCTTTGTTGATTGCAATTTGATTCTAAATGTGCCTTCAATGGTTTCACTCTGATGCCTTTGCAAGAATACTGCTACTTCTTCAAGGTTTATGGAAAAAACTTTCTAAGATTAACCAGATAAATAAATTTTGTAATTAATAGTAAACTGGTGCCAGAGTGAAATTTAGTTTTGTTTTTTTCTGTTCATAATACAAAATTTTCTTGAAATGTGGCTTTTAATAACAGACTTTGTGAATTTCTTTACCTTCAAATGCTTTATATTTGTTTTTAAAAGCTTTTCTTACCCTGGTAAAGTAAATAAGCATTATTTCACAATGGTCTATTGCTGGAAGCCGGCACGGGAGTCCCCACCCATGACAAGGCCATGTGGGAGAGTTCTGGTGGGCAAGGCGAGCCAGAACTCGAGGGGTGCCCCTCTGGGCCTGCCTGAGCGTCTACCCCAAAACCAGAGTCCGTTTTACTACTTCATGACTTTCACCAACTCCTCTGACATTAAAGCGGGGCTATCCCCGACCACCTTTCTCTGTAAGAAAATCAACGTAAAACTCTAGTTAATAAGTCTCCTGGGCATAATAGGAGTGTTTCAATTCAAATCCCTCTGATGCCTTTCTAGCTTGCCTGACAGGTTTGTTCAGATTCACAGCCTCCCAACCACTAGAGGCACAGGAAGCTTAAGATATTCTAACAATGCAGAGCTTCTCAGAGAGTTAAAGTTGTTAAATAGAACTAATAGAGGATTTCTTTGTTGAGTTAATGCTTGCTGCCAAGTTTCCATATCCCTTACCTACTGTGTCCCTGGGAGTGTATTGATTAATATAGTTGGTGTATAGAAATGTAAGTAGTAGCTTTAATGTTTGTAACCTTAGACCCTTGAGTTAATTCTTTTCTTGTTATAGCCCACCACTTTTGCCCTATAGGTATGCAACTTTATCTAATGCTTTTGGAGGGTGACTCCTGACTTTAGAACAATCACCTTTAGAGAAAAATAAGTTTTCTGAGGAAAAGGGTCATAAAATGTTAACAGGCTTCCTAGCCAGAAGATGATGTAAATCACCTAAAACTTTTGCATATGATAAGTTTGCAGGAAGAAAGCCTGGCTTCGATAAGGATCAAGGACTGCTGACCTTGCATGACTCTACCCCTTCCCCCATTATCCTCTATGCACAACTTAAGGTATAAAAACTACTTTGGAAAATAAAGTGCGGGCCTTGTTCACTGAAATTCGGTCTCCCTGTGTCATTCTTTCTTGTTTCCCTTTCCTCCTTTTCTCTTCTGTTCTTCCTTCATGCCAAAATAATTGGAGAGCGGGGGTCCTCTGCGACCACTTACTTGCCTGGGCTTCTAAGACCCACTCGAGAAGGTGCCTAAGGTGGGGCACCTTCCGCTATTCGAGAGGGCACCTGCGGCCTCCGTGGTCAGAGCTAACCTGGTGTCACAGGTTATATTGATTTTCCACGTAAACCAGTTATTATTGAGCATCTAATAAATCTCTGCTTTGCTATTCTAATCGCCAACGCCGTCCTCCTGAGGGAATCCCTGGATCCAACCAGGGCTGGACCCCGGTAATCTATAAAGATTATGGTGCATATAGATAAAGCTCATTCTGCTTCTTCAAAATATTAACCCCCTCACTGTCAGACTTTTGCTATCCTGATGTCCTTAAACATGGCAATAGTCTACTCCTAAATCCGGGAATTAAAAATGGGTGAACAATAGCTGTAAGACAGTCAGGGCTGTGGGAAATCCAAGACAGCTGCTTGGCTTTCCCCAGATCCCTGACAAACCTCATTTTTATGTGATGGGTTAAAGCCTTCCCAGACTGCAGGGTTAATACCCACCCCCACCACACACACACACACACACACACACAATTATGTCTAACTAAATATTAAGTTTTAGTTTTGTTAATTAATGTTTGTGTTTGACTCATTTCTGAGATAGTTCCTTGTTTATGTTATACTGCTAAAAGGTTTAAGTTATTAAAGAGGACAGTCTAAGTTTGTTTCTAAAGTTTATCTCAGTAATCAGTCTTTAAATAAAGATCAGATGCTCCAAGATCTACAAACAGGAAATTAACACTAGTCAATAGCTGCAATTCATCGGGTCGCAAAGAGTCAGACATGACTGAGCAACTGAACTGAACTGAACTGATAGTCTTTGGGGCTTCCCAGGTGGCACTATTGGTAAAGAACCCACCTGCCAAGGCAGGAGACATAAGAAATGAGGGTTCAATCCCTGAGTCAGGAAGATCTCCTGAAGGAGGGCCTGGCAACCCACTCCAGTATCTTGCCTGGAGAATCCCATGGACAGAGAAGCCTGGTGGACTATAGTCCACAGGGTTGCAAAAAGAGTCAGACACAACTGAAGTGACTTACTATACATAATCATTTACCAAACCAGGTCACATGACCTGGGGATATACTGGGCTATACCTAAAGGAAATTCTTGACTTAAATTTTTGCTTAAGATCTTACTAATAATCGCTAGCTATATTTTCTATGTTGCCTGTTTCAGAAAATTGCTTCTTACATTATCAAATATGTGACTGAGCCTCTGATAAAATGATGATATGTAGTTCCATATGTGATCAGGAATTGTAAAAATCTAACTCTAGGTATGGGAAGAAGCAACAAGAGAGAATATTTTCCTGGACCAAGAGGCTAGAAATACAGGTATGGTCCAGAGACTTTTGCTACTTGTGAGGCCTGGTCCAGTAACAGCACAGTGAGTGGCCTGTCTCGGCAATCTTTGACAGAACTGGGAATGAGCATTCCTAGCACCGTGGGACACAATGGCCATGAAATGCCCCCCCAAAAAAGTCAAATTTATGACACTGAAGGGGCTCTGTCAACTGGAAATTGGCACTTGCTGTTTGCCTCTACAAAGAATTAAATCATGACCACTGCAAGGTGCTGACCTTTGACACCCCCTGAAAGGAGTTAAGGGTGGAGATCAGAAATAAGGCACTCTGTGCTCTGGGAAAAACTGGAAGAATAGGCCTTCAGATAGTCAGGTGTTTTCAGGTAAAGAATTTCATGAGCTCAAATTCTTGCATCTTCTCGTACCTAGAGAAACACTAACATCACAGATCAACGTCTGGTCCTGGTTCTCCTGGCTAGTCTCTTGGCAGCTCTTCTACTTCTTTTAATCTTTGGGCCATAAATCCTTAACCTGCTTGTTAAGTTTCTTTCTTCTAGAATACAACTAAGTCTCCCACTGGTAATACATCAAGAATATCACTCAGCCAACACCCGGACAGTGGTGGAACAAGAAGCCTTATCATTCCATGGACTCTCATGTCCCGCTGTAAATGTACCCTAACCGAGATCAGGCATTGGGACCCAGGAACCCACAATGCCCCTGTCCAGCTTGAAGAAGCCAGGGCAGTCATCGGCCCTTTCCCCAATGACCTGGGTCCCCATGGCTCAAGACAGGGATAGGTAGACAGTTATTCATGAGCAGGGTGTTAAGGGGTAAAGATTTGGTCCATAAATAAAAAGAGGGGGAATGTGGGACTGTATAACAAGGCCACAGGTGTGGAGCCCTGTATCAAGGTAACAGGATAAAAGTCTCTGGAACTGACCAAGCCCCATAGCAACTGTTGCCATGAGCCTCTGGGTCTAAACTGGCTAGTTCTCTGACCCCATACTAAGAAAAATACCCAGCGTATTACCTACCCCATAGCAACCTAACCAATCACCTAATGCCACCATTTCAGTAGAAATTTTCTCTGTTTTGATGCTATAAAAATTGGCTACTAGCCTGTTTGAAAGGGTTTGGCTCTCCCTTGTATTGGCCCACTGTTCTAACAGAGTTTCTCACTCTAATAAACTTTATTCTCCTTTCATTCTGCCTCACGTCTGAAAAATCTTTTCCAATCTGCACATGGACCCATGACAATTACTTTAAATCTAAATGAATTAAATGCACCAATCAAAAGACATAGACTGGCTGGGCAGATGGAAACTTGTGCATGTATACACTTCTGCTTACCACATCACGCTACTTACCCCCAAAATTGTATGTAGTTATTTTATACTGTTAGGTTAATCATGTTTCCATTATGGCTGGCAATTGTAATCCTCTTTATTTTTTGCCTGGCTATTGATTGTGACAACTGATAAACTTCCTTTACTATTATGATTATGTAACTACTATTCACTTAATACCATTGTATCATAATTGGTCAACAGAAAATAGTAGAATTCTGTGTCACTAAAAGTACCTCTTAGTAGAAAAATCTGTACCACTTTTTAAAATCCAGATGCATATCAAAATTATCTGGGAATTTTTTGAAAACTACAAATGCCGACATATTGCTTTTTTCCTCCAAAGCTCTAAATGTGTTTCTAATGACCAGCCATGTTTAAAAACAACCGGACTATATGATGACCTTTTACTTTTATCTGGTGTGTTTCACTTTTTCTATTTCCTGTGCGGTACTCTCATTTCAATTAGTTTATGTTTTCCAATTTCTCCAACTCTTTGTTGTTGTTGTTCTTTCTCAAACCTTTATCAAGAGTAGTGGAAAAGCTTTTGTATACAGATATATATGTGTATGTATATATATAGTATGTATAATGTGATAACTATTTTATAAAATGTATGAACTTTTTCCTAGCTAAAAGATTATTTTGATTCCACTTGTTTTACTTCATGTGAATAGAATGCCAGATTTCTAACTTATATTCACTCAAAACTTCAATAAAATTCCATGTATTTTGGCATCTAGTATTACTGCTAAAAGTCTAAAAGTTTATTATCTTAGTGATTTTTCTAAAAATTGAACGAGGCTTGAAACTTCTAATCCAACTCTGAGAATATGAAGAAATACTATGCTGTAAAAAAATAAAAAACAAAACAGGAAATAAACAAATGATATAGTATTATTAACTAAAGAACAGATTTTATTCAAATTTCACAAATGTTAGTGTCCATTATTTGTTTTCATATCTTATTCAAGATTACACATTGTGTTTAGTTGCATTGAGCAGCTTCAGGTGAATGCAACAGATTCTGGTAAATTCTCTTTTCATTTTTATTCTGTTACAAATATTTGCTAATTTGCCTTGTTATGGCTTCTTAGGTACATCCATCACTTAAAAGTAGACATTTAATTTCCAAATACCTGGGTTTTAAAAAATACCTTTGATATTAATTTCTCATTTTGAGAATAACTTCTCATTAAATGCTTTCTTCTCTGCAATCACCCTCTGTGTTTTTTTCAGTCTTCTCACTTTACTGAGGTTTTCAATGGCTAAGTCAAATGTCTCTCTTGGTAAATGTCACATTGCACTTGAAAATATATGGAGGTATATTGAAATCTTTTGATATTGATTTCTAACGTAATTCCACAGTAATAAGAGAACAGGCTCCGTATGATTTCAATACCTTTATACCATGAAATTTTTGCACCTTGTTTTATGTCCCTGGATATGTTCTGGTGTCTCCTAGTTTATAGTCTATGGGAACCCAAATAGAATCTGTATCCTACTTTTATGTGAAAATTGTATAAATCTTAATTATGTTGAATTGATTCATGGTGCTTTCAGGTCTACTAAGAATCCTCCTGCCAGTGCAAGAGACACAGAAGATGCTGGTTTGATCCCTGAGTTGGGGTGATCCCCTGAAGGAGGGCATGGCAATCCACTCTGGTATTCTTGCCTGGAGAATCCCATGGACAGAGGAGCCTGGTGGGCTACAGTCCATGAGGTCGCAAAGAGTAAGATAGGGCTGAAGCAACTTAGCCTGCACATATGCATACCCTTCTACTTTTCTGGATAGTCATTTTATTAATTTTTGAAAGTTTGATATTGAAACTCCAACTAAAAATCTTAATTAATCTACTTAAAGAAATAAGTGTAATATAGAGTTGCCGCTGCTGCTGCTGCTAAGTCGTTTCAGTCGTGTCCAACTCTGTGTGATCCCATAGATGGCAGCCCGCTTCTCTGGTAATATATAGCGGAACTACATAAATTTTGTTCTGTATTTTCCTAGTCTCATACAAATGTATTCTCATACTTTCATAATTTAAAAAAGAAAAAAAGAAAAGGAAAAACAAAAACAAAGGATTACTGAGCCAAAAAGTTTACAAAAACCAGCCACTTCCTCCTCTTCTTTTAGTATTGACAAAAGAAGCCTGAGTTCTAACTCAGGTAAGATGGTTCTTTGGAACACTACCACTATCTTCTTGGTCTTCTGACTTTCCCAATAAAGTCATTATTCTTTGCCCCAAAACCTCATCTCAGTTTATTGGCCTCTCATGCAGGGAGCAGTAAGAGCCTGGATTCGGTAGTAGTGGTGGTGTAGAAAAAAACGGAATGGTAAGAATATAGGAAGGAAAATCCATGGGGAAGTTTGTGATGGTCAAGACAATGAATAGTGATGACTAGCTGGTCAAAGGACATGGTGAGGCAGATTCAAGAGTCAGTCAGTAGGTGCAATGTCAAGTTATCACCAGTCACCAGAATCACTTTAGGTCAATTTTTTATCTCTTAAAAGGACCTCCCAATTCCTATATAGTTACTTTTGTTTTATCCCTTATATTCCTCTCCCCATTTAAAATAAACAATCAATTACTAATCCACAAAAATAAACACTTAGGACTGACTTTGACGTCATTTAAGGCAATTCTCTCATTAATGACAAAATAGAGGTCACGTTGTCCAAACCCAAAGAGTTGTTGCCCTGCTCTCTAATCCACTTTTCATGCCATTGCACAAGGACTTTTGTTTTCCACTCCTTATTTTTACTTACATAAATTCTCAAACAGAGATATACGTTCCTTCCACCATTGCTTTCATAATTTGTATTCTTTCTCCAGGGAGTAGGTAGGGTTGGAAGGATGTTAAAAGAGGGACACAGAATCCATCGACAAGCAGCAATGGCATTACTTACCCACTGAGCCCCATCCCTAGGGTCACTGGGCTGTAGAACTCTCTCCTGAGTTGTTAGGTTCTACATTATAATCCTGCCTGCTTCCAGCCCAATGGGTATGCCTCCGCTTGGAAAGCCCACACTTTCGTCTGTTTGGGTATGGCATTAAATGGAATGTCATTCCAGTGACACAAAGCCACCTTTGTGGCTTTCTATCAATATCTCCCATTAAGAACAGCCAAGTGAATGTCTGATGGACTATGTCTGATGGAAACTTCAATGGTTTAACAGCTCCAAACCCTGTCATACAAGTCTAATGAAGGAACATACAGATTTTCAGCTTGTCACAGAATGTGATGACCATGGTATAATAGCTTTCTGTATTTCAGTGTTTACCTTTAAAAGTTCACCTGCTACTTCCATATCACTGGCAGCTGTTGTTAAATTTCTAAGTAAAATAAAAAGATAGTAAGATACAGATTGACATGTAGTATGCTATTTTTTATGTAATAAAAAAGAGAACTAAAATTGAATACATCTGTATATGCTTGATTTGCATCAAGAAGCAAGGGAAGGGCAAGGCTACGCTGCTGACGCAGTGGATAAGGATCCGCTTGTCATTGCAGGGGACATGGGTTCAAATTCTGGTCTGGGAAGATTCCACATGCCTCGGAGAAACTACGCCTGATGCGCCACAACTTCTGAGCCCAAGCTCTAGGGTCCGTGAGCCCCAGTGAATGAGCCCCTGTGCTGCAACCATTGAAACCTGTGCCCCTACAGCCCATGCTCGACAACAGGAAGAGCCACTGCAATAAGAAGCCAGTGCACTGCAACGAAGAGCGGCCCCTGTTCTCCGCGACTAGAGAAAGCTGGAGCACGGCAAAAAATAGATGCAGTCCAACCAAAAATAAATAAATAAATACTTAAACAAAACGAAAAAGAAGAAACAAGGGAAGGGCTCCTATGAATTCAGTGAAGCAGTCACCTGGTCCTGGAGGGGGCGAGGAGCTGAGGGGAAAGTGGAATGAGACTCAGGTAGAAGTGATGTCTCTCAGGGTGTGGCTTTTTAGAGCATTTTGGTTTCAAACTTTGAAAATATATTAGTTTTTTAAGAAAATAAATTTTAATTTTCAAAAATATACAAAGTAAAGAAGGGGTCAGGGGAGGGATAGGTGACCAGATGGTCTCCATGCTCCCTACAGCCTCTATGGACAGGCTGAGGGAGAAGCTGAGAGATGCCTCCACAGGCCTGTCTCCAAAGGCAGAGGGAAGGGAGGTGCCTTGGGTTCTAGGGTCTGGGGAGAGGGATCTGTGGCCCCCAAGCCCACAGCTGCATGGTCAGGGCCTCCCCCAGCCCTTTAGCACACAAAGTTGATGGAGAAGATCGCTGGTGCCCAAGCCTCAGGCCCTTTCCTTGCTCTCAGCCTGGCCTGGGCTCCCTGTCTCCTGGGGGCTTGTGGTCAGAGGCTCCATCCTGAGCTGGTCAGCCAGAGCCTCCTCCATGCAGCGTGACTCTAGCTGATGCATTTCCCCCCACCCACAAGACTGTGTCCTGAGCCACATCCAGAACAGAGCTGGGGGCCCAGATGTTCCCATTCTTTGGCTCTAGACCAGATTAGAAAAATTACGGACCCAGCCTTCCTCAGTCCTCCTCTAAGTGGAGAGAGAATGGACTCTGCTCTACAGCGGCCTCAGGTACCCATCCTGGGGGCCAGGCATCGACTGCCAATCCATGTGATCCTTGTCTGTGTGGCTGTCTCCTGTGGAAAAATCTCTGTAGGATGGCTGATGGGCCCAAGAGATTAAGGCAAAGCTCCAATCAGTCCCTCCCTAGTATCTGCACCCTCTCTGTCATGTTCTGCTGGTTTGTCAACAGGAAGTGGTCTGGTTGAGACGGGGGCACTGCAGCCAGAGCAGGACAGACAGGAGCCAGGAGATGATTCCTGGACTCACAAGAAGGAAGGGGCTCAGTGTTTACTGAGATTCCATTACCTGCTGAACTTCACAGGGAGACAGACCTGTATTCAAATCTGGGCTCTGACAGAGAGTAACTGTGTGACCTTGAGCAAATGACATAATGTTCACTCTGAGCCTCAGTCTCATCATCTATAAAAGGAGGATAATAATAATAGCCCTGAAGATGAATGAAATGGAGGTAACGTCACCTAGTGAGTCTGTTGGTGCTGAAAAAAATATTGGCCACTCTGCCCCTTTGGGTCTAAGGTACAAATCAAACCCAGGCAGATTTTAAGGTCCTAAACCCACATGACTGGGTTCAAATCTAGCTCTGCCACCTAAACCTGTACGATCTTGACCAGCTAACATCTCTGTGCCTGTGAAAATGGGGACACTGAGTGCACAGTTCAGGGGCTGCTGGGAGGAACAAAAGAATCCACAGCAGAGCTTGACCTGCAGTGAGCACGACACATACGACCTCTTGTAACTGTTGTGTCCACAGCAGCCCCACTGCAGCCCAAGTCCTCAGGGCCGCTTTCTCAGCCGACAGAACCTGTGAGCTGTCACCTGAGGTCTCTTCTGGAGCCAGGCTGGGCTGGTGAGGGTTTGTCCACTTGGTCTTTTCTGGGTCTGCTTCTGACCAGGGATGGAGAAGTGGTGGGGATGGGGGAGCTTAGTTCAAGCCCATCTCCTCACCCCCGACTCCAACCAGTATCTGTTTCCATAAATCCCTTCAGT
>NW_011494727.1:95508-106031 GCF_000754665.1 Bison bison bison
CCCCAAACCACCCATCTGGGCCACCAAGCTGCTCATAGGGTGACGGGGTCCCTCAGATTTCTTCCCCTCCCTACATTGGCCCTGACCAGCCTTAAAGCCAATGACACCCTCTCAGCACTACTGCCAAGGGAAGTCACTCCCCTGGTTCGTGCTCCCAGGTGTCCACTGCTGCCTGCAGCACGCCATCCCTCAGGGCACCCAGTGACTGCAGTGATCCATGTCCATGCTGAGCTGGGCCAGCTGCCCGTCAGCTCAGACGACCGCCCCTTGTTACACTCTTGTTACTAGTCTGGGATCACTCCTTATGCAAATCCCTTAAAAAAAAAACAAAGAGTTTGAGATTATTTCTGATGCTTTGGGGAGAAGGAAGCACTTTCAGAATATTCTGTTTCTGGATGCTGGCAGACTCTAGCAGGTGCCCCAAATCCCTCCATTGCTCTTCTCACCTCTGCCCACTTCCCACGGGAATCTGGCACCCCATCTTTCTCCTCCCTCTCCTCCACAAACTTAATTTAAGCTTTGTTCTTGATGTCAACCAGAAGTTGCTCAAATAATGCACAAAAGGAAACTGTTCTGTGTCATTAAGCAAATAGGGCAGGGAAGCCCACAGTCCATTAGTAGGAAGCCATTATTTTGTCTTGAAATAACCATGATATGTGATGAGTATATTATTAAAAGTGCACACGTGCGTGCTCAGTCATGTCCAACTCTTTGTGGCCCCATGGAGTGTAGCCCGCCAGGCTCCTCTGTCCAAGGGATTTCCCAGGCAAGAACACTGGAGTGGGTGGGGGCCATTTCCTTCTCCAGGGGATCTTCCACCCAGGGATAAAACCTGTATCTCCTGCGTCTTCTGCATTGGCAGGCAGATTCTTTACCACTGAGCCATCTCGAAAATGCCAGTTTTTTTTTTTTTAATATAACAGGAGGACAGGGAAGCCTGGCATGCTGCAGTCCATGGAGTAGCAAAGAACTGGACACGACTGAGCGACTGAACAACAACAACAACATGAGCTTACCGCCTCAGGCTCCAGGCTGGGTCTCCTGGCCAGGATATATTCCATTTCTTCAGCCTTTAGTGGAAATGTTTGAGAATTCTTGGATTTGGTGCTATCTCATTTAATCCTCCTAACAGCACCACAGCCTTGTGTGATGGACATCTCCAGGGAGGGGAACCACTGAGAACCTAAACTCCCCACTATATTTGAGGATGTCCCCATTGTGTACTTGTGACAGACTGGGCTTCACCCTAATAAGAAACTTAAAAGGTCAAATAAATATTGGACCTGCCCCACAAGTGGGGCCTGGACACACACCTAGGGAGCAGGTAGCAAACAGACACAGGTCAGATTAGAATTCCTTCTGTGGGGCCTGAAGCAGCATCTACTGTGTGCTTCCAAAGGCCGTGGTGCCTGGACCAGCTGACCTTGACTGTGCCCTGGCTGCCCAGCTCACTTCCTTCCTGTTCTGAGCCTGGTCCCTCCATAATAATTCTCCAAGCTACCCAGCATCCTTCTAGCACAGTTGTTCTCTGCTAAAGTTGCCAGGGAGATTCTCCACAGGGTGCGATCATGTCTAAAAGCAGGTGCTATTATCTCCATTTTCTGGTTGAGGAAACTGAGGCGTAGAGTGGCGTAGACTGAGCACAGGACTACTGTGTGCCAGGCTGTGGTCTGGTCTCAGATCAGGGTTGGGGGACTTGAGACATGTAAGGGGAAGTCCCTGAAATGACAAAGAGGGACTGGGAGAAGTTCTCAGTGGCTGGAGAGAGAGACGATGAGGCTGGAGAGGTAGAAAGGGGTCTGAGCTCGCAGGGCTTTGGAGCTGATGTTTTGGAGTCTCTGTTTCATCCAAAGAGAAGCTTTCAAAGGTATCTTAGTTTGAGTTTAGTCCAAAACAGGCTTTGAGGGAAAGAATGGGAACAGGAATCAGTTAGAAGCTTATGGCAGGTGTCCAGCTGAGACGGATGGATGGATCTGGACCAGGTAGCCCTACAGAAGAGGAAGAGTGGGTGGATTCATGAGTGTTTTGTGAAGAGCATCTGTGAAGGTGGTGCCTTTGAGACAGGAAAGATGAGGAACGATCAGCGTGTGTGTGCGGGGGTGGTCCAGAGGTTCAGGACATGTGATTGGACATGGTGAGTGTGAGGAGTCCTGAGACATCAAGAGGGAGAGATCAGGAGGCAGTTGGATTTGACTCTGGACCCCAACAGAGATCAACTTCGGAGGCAGGAATTCCAGAGTTTTCATCATACAGCCTATTCACTTCATTCAATATCTTCATAAATGCCTACCATGCCCACTCACCTAAAAGAGCAGCCTGGCCACTCATACCCACACACTCCAATAACTCTTCTCACCAGTTTTTCCTTCATCATGGCATTTATCATCCACTGACCTGATACTGTATACTGGTTGCACATGGTCCATCTTCTGTACTAGAGTGTCAGCTCTATGAGGACAGAGTTCTTGGTTCTCTGCTCT
Organism: Bison bison bison; assembly: GCF_000754665.1. Classification (NCBI taxonomy): domain Eukaryota; kingdom Metazoa; phylum Chordata; class Mammalia; order Artiodactyla; family Bovidae; genus Bison; species Bison bison. The sequence goes on from NW_011494727.1 coordinate 97,989, forward strand.
CTGTCCAGACCTAGAACAGTGCCTGGCACACACTTGGAGCACAAAGATATTTGTCTACTGAGTGGAGTCTTAAAGCCATCAGACTAGATGAGAACACACACAGATCATGGCACACAGAGAAGATGTGATCTGGCTCCAAGTTCTGAGGACCTGAGACCCTCAGATGATGAGGAGGAGCAAGAGGAGGGAGGGAAAGGGGGAGGAGATGCTGAGCTGCAGGGGCAGCTCTTCCTTTATTAGGATCGTGGTGACGGTGCTGTTGTGGGTCCCCACCTCCCCCAGCTCAGGGCTGGGCACCCTTTCTATGGGATCTCAGTCCCCTTCTCAGTGCTTTGATGGAGGAGAGCCTCATCTCACAGAGGGAGACACAGAGTCAGGAGGGCTGACTGAAGCTGGGGTCTCTTAGAGCATCAGCCTCTCCTTCCCCGTGACTCCACTGAGAGCTGACTGTGCAGGAAGCAGGGGCCCAGGGTGGGTGTGGGGCCACAGCACACGCTGTCCTCTGGGGTCTTGACCCTCACCTTGGGGCCACCTAGGAGGTGGGGGTGGCCTCCTCAGGTTTTCCCTGCCCTGGGGCATGCAAACCCCAGAGCCAGGAGCAGAACGTCAGGTTAGAGATTTCCTTTAGGAAAGCTTTTCCTCTGGGAATCCTGGCTCCTCTTCTTTCCAGGAAGCCTGACCCTCTGGAAGGAACTTGGGCCGGGAGTCAAGGATCCTGGGGGTCACCTTTCAGGCCTGGCTGCACCGCTGCCTCAGCCCCTTCCCAGTCTCAGCTCAGTGGCTGAGTGAGAGCATCTAGAGGGTCCCTGGAAAGTGAGTCAAGTTGCTTCCGTCGTGTTCAGCTCTTTGTGATCCCATGGACTGCAGCCCACCAGGCTCCTCTGTCCATGGGATTCTCCAGGCAAGAATAGTGGAGAGGGTTGCCATGCCCTCCTCCAAGGGATCTTCCCAACCCAGGGGTCAAACCCAGTTCTCCTGCATTGCAGGCAGATTCTTTATAGTCTGAGCCACTAGGGAAGCCCAAGAATACTGGAGAGGTCTCTGGAGCTGCCCCCTAACCATGTCAAAGACATAGTCCCTCACATTTCCTGCCAGAGTATTCATCAGGCTGGTTCTGCCTGGAAGTCAGCCTGGAGGAGAGATAGTCCAAGCGCTCTCCCCGGTGGCCGGTCATAATCAGACAGGCAGCAACACCCAGCAGCCTCTGAGGTTCATGAAAATAGTTAACAGTAGAAGCCATGACCCTAAACCCTAGAGCCTGGACAGGAGAGAATCCTGAGAGGTCAGGCTACAGCTCCCTGCTCTCCCATTCCAGGTTCCCAAAGGTCAGTGGTACAAATGGCAGGTATGGCCACTGTAAAGTTGAGTGAAAAGCACAGTAGTTTGATGTCAAATGAACTTGTATTTGAATTCCCTGAATTCTTAACCTCACCTGGAGCCCTTCATGCATGTGGTGGGCTGTTAGGACATATCCTGCAGGGATGTGCCCTCTCTCTGCATGAACAGGTAGCCAAGGGAGATGGCAGGGGCGAGGCTGAACCAGTGACCGGAGTCTCCTGGAGGTGCTCAGCCCTTAGACCAGTGGCTCATCCGTGGCTGCACAGCACAGTTGTCTGGCCCTTGGGCTGAGCTTTTCAAAGCGTGGGCTCCCTGCCTGCTGTAAAGCCAGCTCTCAGTGAAGGAAGCCCCACCCCGAGGTCCTACAACAGTACCCCCATCTGCTGTTAGCAAGCTTGCCAGAAATATCCTGAGAGGGTCAAGATGCAGGCAGGGTCCGATTGGAGCCTCCTTGCCTTCCCCCAGCCCACCAGCCTCCCTACAGGGACCCTGGGATAGGAGTCAGCCATACAGACAAGGGCCACATGGATGGACCACCTACACTGGCCCCTAAGACAGATAGTCAGGTGCCTGAGGCTGCAGGAGAGAAGAGACCCTCTTTTCTCCACTCAAAGGTGGATAGAGGAAGGCTGACTCTGTGATCCTTCCAAGAAGCTGCTCCAGGGTCAGAGAATGGACCCGGGCTCTGTTCTACACCAGGCTCTGGCCACAGTCTGAGCCTGGTGTCAGCCAGGAGGCTCTGGCTGGCCAGCTGAGGAAGGAGTCTTTGGCGGCTGCTCTGGGAGGCAGGGAGGCCAGGCCAGGCAGGGAGCAAGGGAAGGGCCTGATGCCTGGGCACCCAGGGTCTTCTCCATCAACTGTGTGCACTAAAGGGCTGGAGTTGGCCCTGGCCATTCAACAAGTGGGCTTGGGGGCCACAGCTCCTTCTCCCCATGTTATAGACCAGGGTTCTTGGCCTCCTTAATCAATAAAAATTGATTTGGTGCTGTCCAGGTACAAGCAAGGCTTGCAGCAAAGGGTCCAAGATCGCAGCCTGTCTTGTATCCAGATCCCTGGACCCAAGGCGCCTCCCTTCCCTCTGCTTTTGGAGACAGCCTGTGGGGGCATCTCTCAGCTCTTCCCCAGCTTGTCCATCAAGGCTGCAGGGAATATGGAGACCATCTGGCCAACGATCCCGCCCCTGATCCTTCCTTTCCACTTGGTATATTTTTCAAACATTAATTTTGTTTCCTTAAAAAAAGCAATTTGCTTACACGTTTCAAAATCAAAATGCTCAAAAAGGCCATGTTCTGAAAAATCTCCCTTCTACCTGTGGCTCCATCCACTTTCCCCTCAACTCCCCTCCCCCACCAACACCAGGTGTCTGAGTCTAAAAGAGGGCATCAAGGGACATCAGAAGTTGATGAAGAAACTGCAGGTGAAAAAAAAAATCCAGGGTCCCTGCGCTGAGCCTCAATCCATACAAAAGCCTCTAGGATCAAGTACATCATGTCAGCCACATAAACCAGCAGGTTGATGGCTGTCAGGATGGCCACAACCAGTCGCTGGTCCCAGATGCAGAAAAAGGTAGTGAGTTGATCACTGCAGCTCATATCGCTGGACCGCTGGGGCTGCCCCCCCCACTTCTCATGGAACTGGTAGAGGGGCCAGAGGATCACTGCGGTGGCATAGAGGAGGACGGAGAGCACAGTCTGCACCCACAATAAACAGGGGACAGGGAGGAGCAGCGTTTTGTCGTTGTCACAGTCACACCCATTCACAAGGAAGTTCACGGCCCCCAGGATGAAGCAGATGGCGTACACGGCCACACACCACACCAGGGCCGGCTGGTGCTGGTACAGGTCAGTGTTGCTGATGAAGGCGAAGATGACCCAGGCCAGATGGTTCTCCAGCCTCCTGAGCACACCTGGGAAGGTGGGCACAAAGCAGACCATGTCGCCGGGTCGGACACAGACCCAGGCCATTTCGATGGCATAAAGCAGAGCAGCCACGCAGGAGAAGGCAGTGGCAATGATGGCGCGGCTCTGGGCGGGGCCTGGAGAAAAGACCTGGATGTAGGAGGTGCCGAAGATGAAGGAAGTCACGATACAGATGATGATGAAGTAGGAGGAATAAGCATGAAGAAAACCATCCCAGGAGCAAGGGAGGCGGGACGGCAGCCCACATAACTCCACTATGGAGATGATGAGGCTCGTGGCAAAGCAGAGACACCAGATGAACATGCACCACTTACCCAAGCCCTCCTCCCAAATGCCCAGGCTGGCCCCCAGCGAGAAGGACACGCAGGTCGAGAGCAGCTGCCCCATGCGGAGGAAAAAACCCATGATGGCCTTGGAGGCCAGGCCTGAGGACCAGCTTATGGTGATGGTGACGGTCCAGCTCATGGTGATGGTGACGGTCAGGTGGTCAACGTCACTGCTGTTGTAACCTTGCTTGTTCTTCAACCAAAGGCTTGTAAACAGTTTAAACACAGCTCTGGATTTGACGTTCTGAGTTCAGTTTTGCTTTGCCGGTTAAGCTCTGTTTCTGTCTCCGTTCTTTTTTCTCTAGAAAATATACGACCACTGACCCCTAGAACTGATGTGCTGATCTGAACAAAGTAAGGACCACACTCACCTTCTCGAAATCCAGCAAGGTGGCCCAGAGGTTAATGTAAAGTCTCCCCAGATAGCAGCACAGCGCACCCCTGGCACACAGCTTGCGGCCGTTTCAGCTTCCTTACTTGTATAAATTCCAGGTGAGCCTTGCTGTGTTGGGAGTTGGTTCTTTTGTGCAGTGATCCACCTTCTCCCCTGCCCGCCGGCTTGCTTAACATAAAGCTACTTTTCTTCTGCCCAAGACTTATCGCTCAGTACTGGCTTCTTCAGGGACGAGCTGTCGAGCCTGAGCTGGGTGACAATGTTATGCATCCAGGCAGCAGCCAGGTCCCCAGGGTTCCTGCCCTCCCCCTCTTCCTGGGGCGAAAGGGACAGTGCGGCTAGGAAAGTCGGGCTGCCCGCTGCTCCCAGTGACGATCTGTAGGTATTTTTCCAGCAGCTGTAAAACTTACCTACCCCTCCCCACTCCTTACTCACAGCTTGCTTTCACTTTCTGTGGAGAGCAGGAAACTGGCCTCTGACGGAGCAGCCAACCTCTTGACCCAGTGAGTAAAAGAGCATGCATCCTGCGAGCCCACCTTCCCGGCTCTTTGGGCATATTCTTTGTTCTTTGGGACAATGCGGTCAGTAGGATGCTGCAGGAGTGGGGAATGGCTTATTTGTGACTCTGTACAACTCTTTTCCCAAGGAAGAATTGGTTTGGTTGCTTTAAATCTGTTCTGGGGGAGCCGGTGAAGTGGGGGGAGGGGTCTACATCCGTCCCTTCTAGAAGTCCACTGGCACGCATCTTGGCAGATTGGCAACACTACAGCTATTACCTGGTAGGTAACCATGAATAAAATGCTTTTTTAATTTTAATATAGCCCAAGTCGTGTATGTTTTCGATTCTGAAGAACAGTGGCCCTGGAATGGGTCTCTAAATTACTATTTTCCAGTTAGAATTCTTTTGTCAATGATCTGATAAGTGGGAGGCTTTCCTGTTACTCATGATAAAGATTCTTCCAACAAGGGCACCAAATTAAAAGCAAAAAGAAAATGAAACTGTGAAAAGCCTGCCTCCTTTACAGGGGTGACTTTGCAGGCAAGGGAGGAAGAAGAGGGGGTCAGCTTTTTAGGGAACTGAATCCACACCGACCTCTATGGTTTCTGTCCTGGTGCCCCAGGCAGGGGATGCCCGGGTCTGTGCCGCCTCCCCCCAGTCTCTGGAGGGAGAGGGGTTCTAGTGCAGTGGCAGGGGTGGGAGGAAGAGCCTCAGCGCCCCCATAGCGTGAGGAAGAAAGGTGGTACGAAGTAGTTTCTCCCTTTAAGATCCCACAGGACACTCAATTTGCCTGGAGTGTGTCCCTTACAAGGGGAGAGGGAGGCAAAGTGGATTTTCGCTAAGACAATTCCCTAAGGAGGTTTGAATGCACAAGGACAGCCAGTTGGCTGTTGTTGGACATACAATCTTTTTTTCACCTCAGACCTACTAAACTGGAAAAAAGAAAATCCTCCATACCAAGATGATTCACAAAAAATGGTGGAAATGTTCATTAGTACTTTTTTTAACCCACTGCCCAACATGGGCTGATGCAGACATGGGTGGTGATTGTATTCACAGCACCTTGTCCCAGACAAATCCTGACACTCGTCTCTCGGTATTTGGCTTCTTGAGGACTGAAGAGACAAGCCTGAGTTCAGTAACACAGCCACAAGGTAAGGGGCCTCCAGAAGCTAAAAGAGGTAAAGAGGGACCCCTTCCTGGGGCATCAGAGACAGCACAGCCCTGTTGACACATTGCTTCAAAACACTGACCTCCAGAACTGTGAGAGAATGCATTTCTGTTGTTTTAAGCCACCAGGCTTGTGATAATAGCCCTAGGAAATCAAGATGAACTTCCAGAAATGAAAAATATATTATTTGTCATATATTTTTTATAGTTTCCAGAAAAACTTGCCGACCTCCTGCTCTAGAGCATGGTGGTCACATGGATCCCAGGATCCCTTGTCATGTCCTGTGTCCCCAGTGTCTGAGACTCACTGGGAAGGGTCCACTGATCTAGAGAAGGGGGTCCAGTCCAAATGCCCACAGGAGTCAGGAGGGAAAGAAATAAGTAAAGGGGATGGAGAGGACTAGGGCCCCAAGAGAGGACGAGCTGCACCTGTCGGGGGTGGTGGAAAAGCAAGATGTGGTGTGTGATGATATGGTCTCATGTTTATAAAACAGCAAAAAAAGATACAGATACTCCTTACAAACATGTGTGAATGTATGTACACACATGTCTACATATGATCAGAGCCTGTGAAATGTGTTGAAGGCTGTACATGAAGTTGAGGACCTGGATGCTCCCTGGATGGCGGGGGGGTGGACGTGCCTGTGAGCAGGCAAGAAGCCTGGTCACACCCAAGAGAGGGAATGGGGCACTTTTGAGATGATCACAGTCCTGCTTTATGTCAATTAAACATGAGAAGAAGAAAATGTAGAAAATACTAAACAGAGATGAAAATGAAAAATAATATAAATGGCAGAGCATTTGCTCAGCTTCACCCCACACCAAAGGAACATAGCCCAGTGACACCAGATCTCCTGAGGCTTCAAAAGGAGCTGGAAATGTGGATTTTCATGTGAAATTAAAACACTTTGCAGCTACCAAACACAATAGAAATAAATAACACCAATTCTATACCCTCTCTTTCTGAAAACACTGAAGGGACACCAAACACATCCTTAGATCACCTCCAATACAAACTGGTTTGCAACCTCTGATCTGGAGCAAATCAAGCTTGTATGTGCTATGTCCAGAATGGGGCCAGAGCCTTCTGGGTCCTCTGTGAGGGAGCAGGGGAGGAGAACAGACAGCTGGCATGGATTGAGTATGCCATGTGACAGGCCTTCTGATAAGCTGTTCACATGATTTTGTTAATTAAAGTAGGTATTGAATCCATTGCACAGATGGGAAAACTGAGGCTCTGGTGAGTCACTTTCCCAGGATCATCCAGCTATGAAATGTCTGCCAAAGGTCCAGAGCCTCCTTGTAACTCTGGTGACCATCTCCCCTCCTTCTCTGCCCTTCTGGCACCTCCTCCTTCCTTCCTTCCTTTATCTTGGCCATGACCTTCCCGGCTCCCTGTCTTCCAGTCCACGTGCCTGGCTGCTGGGCAGGCAGGGCTCAGCCACATCCAGGCTGTGCTCTGACAGGGGCACTGTGTCCAAGCTCACATATTAGAGTGGAGGAGGGGCTGCTGGGGAACTCAGGCAAACCTGCTGCTTCCCAGTTGGGCAACTGAGGCCCAGAGTGGCACATGCCTTACCCAGGGTCACACAGCAGGAACACCCATGGCTCTCCTTCCCCAAGCCCTCCCTCTGTCCCATTGTGCACAGCTGCTCAGTCATGCCCAACACTTTGCAACCCCCATGGACTATAGTCCACCAGACTCTTCTGTCCATGGGGATTCTCCAGGCAAGAACACTGGAGTGGGTTGCCATGCCCTCCTCCAGGAGATCTTCCCAACCCAGGGATCGAACCCAGGTCTCCCCATTGCAGGTGGATTCTTAAAACGTCAGAGCCACCAGGGAAGCCCAAGAATACTGGAGTGGGTAGCTTATGCCTTCTCCAGGGGATCTTTCTGACCCAGGGATCGAACCAGGGTCTTCTGCATTCCAGGTAGATTCTTTACCAGGTGAGCTACCAGGGAACCCCCTCTGTCCCTGGATCCAAAGTTGTCATTTCTCCCTGGAAGGAAATTCCAGATGAGTTCTGGGAGGTTGGTGGGAATAGACTGGCAAACAGCGAGCAGGACACCCCAGCCTCCCTCACCCCAGTGCCCCTCCCCACCTCTGGCATGCCCACTGGGAGGCCCACAGGCTCCAGGGCTCCACTGGCAATTGGGGCTCAAGGAGCTTTGTGAGTCCAGGGAGGTTCTCAGGTTTGCTCTCTGTTTCTCTTTCCAGCCTCAGCTTTTCCCAGGGTTTATTATCAGCAAAGGCAACAAGGCCCCTGATGGCAGGAAGCTGGCTAGGGCTCAGTCTGCTGGCCCTTCAGGCCTGGGGGCGTCTCAGCAAATAGTCCTTTGGAAACAGGGCAGCGGTCCCTGAGGAGGGGGCGGGCTGGGAGGGGCCTCACTCCCCC
>NW_011494727.1:106131-128638 GCF_000754665.1 Bison bison bison
CACAGCCCTGAAACCCCTTCAGGCCCCTGTTCTCCTGTCTCAGTTCCAGTCCAGGCCCCTCCTCCATGGGAAGGTTGGCTCCATGCCTGCATCTCTTCTGGGTCAGAAGACATGTACTAGACTGCCTCAGGGTCCCTGGGACCCTGGGATCCCCCCAGTCATCTCCACTCTGCCCCCCACCCCCACCCCAGTCCCAGGTGCATTCTCAGGGCTGTCACCTCCCAGGGGTCCTACAGGGGCCTCCTCTTTCAGCTCCTGCCCTTAAAAGGGGGTGATCATCCATCCATCCCCACCCACTCCCTGGGATGTATACATCAGCCTCAGACACAGCATCCTTGTTGATTTCCAGTCCCTTCTTCCCAGCTTGGAAGTTGCTAACCTGTCTCCCAGGCCAGGAGAATCCTCACAGGTAGGACTACTTCTAGATCTTTCCAAACTCCCACCTGGATGGCAGTTTTGGAGCTTAAGAATCAGACATTATGTTAATTTATTCTGTGATTCTTCCATGATGCTCCATGATGCTTGGAGTCATGCTGAGTTGGGGTCTCCCTTCCCCAATGCAGATGAGTCACATGTGAAAGCAAAATTGGGGGAGGGGATCCACAACAGTCCCTACTTCCCATGTCATCTTGTCCCTAGGGCCTTGTTCTCACCCCATGGGCTCCTCTCTGTTCAGACCTGAAGCTGCCCTCCTCCGGGTGGGGCTGTGTCTCCTCAGATGGCAGCTCCTTCTAGTGATGCTGCAGGGAGGACAGGCCGGGACACGTGTCTCCAGGTTACTGTGGAAGGAGGCCGTGGGCCTGAAGGTGGGTCCTGGGTCCCAGAACTCCCACCCACAAGGGACCTGCTGACATGTGGGCTGTAGAGCAAAGTGCTCAAACCCACAGCTTTGCTATTTTTATCTAGGGTTTACACTTTTACAGCCTTTTCACCTTAGTTTTCTCATCCATGAATGGATTATCAGATTTTCCTGGTGGTCCAGTAGTTGTTTCACTGAAGGGGGCACAGGCTCAAACACAGGTTGGGGAATTTCCACATACCATGCAGCGCAGCTAAAAATAATTGCATTAACAATGCAATCCACTACTTCTTTTCTGAACTCATGGGCTCAGATGCTCGTTATTCAGAATTTTTAAGTCAGACAGGTATATGGTGAATCTACTCTATATGCCATAACACTCAGCCTTGTGTCTGAAAGCACCTTGAAATAAACACGTTAGTGTTTTGGCAACTGAATTATAATCAAACATGTTAGTGTTTCAGCAACATAAATTGTCTCAACTTTGTTCAAGTCAAAGTTTGTTACTAAACAATTAAAAACTTTTTTTTTTTTTCAATTTGGAGAGAGTTGAAACTTGGGATTATAGAAAACCATCACTGTAACCAGAGCTTCTCAGATAGCAATAGTGGTAAAGAATCCACCTGCCAGTGTTGGAGATGCGAGAGACAGGGGTTCGATCCCTGGTTTGGAGAAGATATCCTGGAATAGGAAGCAGCTATCCACTCCAGTATTCTTGCCTGGGAAATCCCAAGGACAGAGAAACCTGGTGGGCTACAGCCTATGAAGTCACAAAGAATCAGACACGACTGAGCACATTCTTGTACCCTGTATGGCTGTAGATAATGGCATGCAGTGCAAAGAGTTAAAAATGTGCATGGCTTTGTGGTGAGACTCAACCCACCTTTGAGATAAGACAAGTCTCTTGACAAAGCCAAGGGTGACGGGTGGGGAGAATAACTGTAGAGCAGCTGTGCTGTTACCAAGTGTCTGGTTCTAACTCCACAGATTCTGAGCCTCAGCCATCACAGGGCCCTGTGTCATTTCCAGATGTCTGACTTAATCTACCTCTGGAACTAGGTCTTTCTCTGATAAGTCCTCAGCGAAGACCACTGCCGTACTGGTGCCATACTGATGCCTGACCATCACAGCACCATGTCCACCAATAGGACATTCACTTTGTCCATCTCAGCCTCTTGGAACACCATATGGTTCTACCTCCGCCTGCCGCAGCTGTTCTCCACTTGTGTGGCCTTCTCACTGGTGGCCAGCATGGGCACTGGGAGAGGGGATGTAGGCAACTGGTCCATGGCCATCTGGTGCTTCTGTTTCACTGTGACCCTCATCATCTTCATTGCTGAGTTATGTAAGCTCCGGTCCCCCTTCGTTTCTTCTGGCACCACCTCCTCGACACCTACACCTGCTATGCCGCCCTCTTCTGCCTCTCGGCCTCCGTCATCTACTCCATCACCTTTGTCCAGTTGCTGTTCAGTCACCAAGTTGTGTCTGATTCTTTGTGACCCTGTGGACTGCAGCACACCAGGCCTCTATGTCCCTCACTGTCTCCGGAGTTTGCCCAAGTTCACGTTCAGCTGTGCAACATGAAGTACAAGCTGCCCGTCAAGGTTGTGCACACCCTGCTCATCGTGCTCCTCTACATCAGCGCTCTGGTCCTCTGGCCACTCTACCAGTTCTATGAGAAGTTGGGTGGGAAGCCCCAGCGGTCCAGTGATGAGGACTGCACTGATGGCTCACCGCCTACATGTGCACCTCGGACCAGCGCCTGGCTGTGGCCGTCCTGACAGCAGCCATCAACCTGCTGGTTTATGAGGCCGGCCTGGTGTACTGGGCCCGCCAGCTCTCTGTAGGAACTAAGGCTCTGCCCAGCACTCCTGATTCCCTCTGCTCATAGGAGGTATCCTCACCAAGCTCTGACATCCTCTGACATCCTCAGTGGACGTGAACTTGGACAAACTCTGGAGACAGTGAGGGACCTAGAGGCCTGGCGTGCTGCAGTCCACAGGGTCACAAAGAGTCGGACATGACTTGGTGACTGAACAGCAACAACGTTGTCTGATATTCTCTTCCTGGCTCCCTGTTGCCTTAACGGTCCAGAAGCAAGCCACGAGAATGAAGACAGAACACCAAATCTGGTGCAATGGGTCAGGGACCTGTAGCCTCTATTGGACTGAGGTGCAGAGTCCACTCTGAGTCCAGCTTTTATTCCTAATTGCAGACTACAAGACTTTCCTTGATGTTATCTTTCTCAAGACACGTGCTGTTTTAAGCACGTACTCCTAAATGTCATGGACTACACTGACATAGTCCAGATCTCCTTGTTTTTACTCCAGGCCATTCCCTTCCAGGCTAGTCTCAGGAACAATCAGCAAGTACGTAGGCAGTCTTCATGCCTGGCGCCTACCTGGTGTTCCAAAGTCCATGCTTTCATGATCCCGGTCATACTCCCTTCTGGGTCTGGCCTTGGGGTTTGTAGCAAGGCTATTATTCTAAGAAAATCATGAAAGATAATCATTAACATAGTTTCTTAATATATGCTGTTTTTCCAGATTCTACTTCTGTGGAATCTCTCAAGGCTGGGTAAATACATTATTAGGAATTCCCGGTAAATCTCCCCCTTTTTATTTTTGCAGGTGTAGATACACCAATCGAGCAACTTCTTTCTTCAGCAGTTCTTGGATGATTTCTTTCAGTTTCTCTTATCATCTGAGGATTAGACACAAAACAGTCAAAAATATACATCCTGATATTATAGTACTAAGCAATCCTCCTCCTACAGGGGTTTAGTTTATGTAAACCTTCTTCAATTTCTTCAAATAAGTTTCTGGGAGTAGTTGTAAGTGAGCATTCTGCATATTAGAAATAGTAGCCTGTAATTGGGAAATATCTAAGGATAGATTATTACAAACGTGTCCTCTCAAATGTTTAGATAATTGATCCCAAGTATATGCACTTTGATTACACTTATGAAGTGTGACACGAAATGAAGAGATATTCCAATCACACTTCAGATGAATTTGTAATTTTAAATTTTGTACTCTGTCCCCTAGTAGGAGAACTGCATTTTCTAAATCAATCAATCGTTCATTAACTTCTTGGTCTATGTGAGTTTGAGTTCCCCAGGCAGAACTTGCATTTTGGTGCCACTGCTGGACAAATGCAGTCATTTGTATAGTTTGATGCAGTGGCACCCCGGCTACTGCCATGGTTGTGGCTATAGCAGTAATTCTCATAATAGCTACTATAAGGAGTCCAATAAACCTTTTGGAACGTTGCAGTACTTTCTTTATAACCTTTAAAAGAGCATGTGTTTCAAGGGGGCCTTCCCAAGGTCTGGTTTGATTTACTGGAAGCCATATCCCCAATCTTCTTCTTAATATAACAAATGAGTGATTAGAATTATAAAGTGAAGAATTTAAGCAGGTACATAATTTTCAGTCCTGGCAAGAAAGTTCCTGTACACTTTCACTGATAGAAATTGTTCCTTTCAAGAGCACATAAGGATCTCTCATGCAAGCCTGAATATAAAATGTCCAATTTGTACTGGTATTAAATGTCAATGAATAATTCGTTTTATCAGAATAATATCCATCCCAAATTTGGAATCTTTTAATACTTAAAGCTAATTTCCAAATCCCTCCTTGCCCTCTTCCTTGATCTAATTGTGGGAACGGGGTGACATGCCACTACCATGCCATATAATTGGATGATCTGAAGAGTGGTGAATTAGTATGGTTAAAGACTTTATGTCCCTGCCAACACAGCCTTTTGTGAGGATAGCAGAACTGCTTTTGATGAGAGCAATTAGAGACTGCATACCCCTTAGGGGACCAGTCCCATACAATTCCATAGGAACCATTAATCAAAATTATTCCCTCAGTCCCGCTGCAATTACCCCACTGAATACAATCTTGCTTTTCAGTCCACAGCTTGTGATGCTTGCATAAAGGTCTGTCCAATTTGGTGTCATTATGGGGTTCCCTGGTGGCTCAGACGGTAAAGCGTCTACCTGCAATGCAGGAGACCCAGGTTCAATCCCTGGGTCAGGGAAGATCCTTGGAGAAGGAAATGGCAACCCACTCCAGTATCCTTGCCTTGAGAATCCCGTGGACGAGGAGTCTGGCAGGCTACAGCACAGGGGTCACAAAGAGTCGGACACGACCGAGCGATTTCACATCGGGTTCTGAATTGTTATAAGCAAAACTCAGACCACAGAGAAGATGTAGCTGAACCTTAACATAATTACTATTTAAAGAATTAGTGGACAGCCAGGCTTGCATAGACAATTTAAGACATCTTGTAGTTGGTCCCATACAAGTTGGCCAGGATTCATACCCATAAGTAACACTGAAGGGAGTCCCTTCCTCTTGTTTAAAAAGAGGAAGACGTGTATCTTTAGGTCCTGGTACCCAGGAAGAATAATAAACATAAATGGGGATCATAGAATCCCCACAGTCAACGGGTTTTAGTAATGGGAGGCTAGGTATATATGCCCAATAAGTGTAATTTTTAGATTCAGCTGTTGCTAAGGGTTTACTCACTGTGGTGGTGATAAGAGCAAACACGGCAGCAGGCAGACTGTTAGGAGTGACAGCTTTCCCTTTATTTTCTAAGATCTCTTCTGATTTCTGTGTTAATCTTTTAATTTTTTATCCCCAAGTGGGGATCTTGTTGCAATAAGTCAACGGGAGAGGAATCGTTATCTTTGTCTGTTTCAGACTCAGGCCTTTGAAACTTATTTCTGGGGGCGCAACGTTCCACAGAAAAGATGCTTTCAGATGACGTGAAGGGATGTTTCTGAATCACCTGGTGAAACACAAGCGAACCCCTCCCCCAGGTTGTCAGAGTCCCCCTGTGCTATGAACGTGTTACTGGATCACATCACCGAACAGGTGGTTTGGGGTGAATTTCTTTTTGTTCCTTTTTAAAATGTCATTCTACTGCAGTGAAATCATTATTTTGATGCAAAAATTTAAAATAAATCATGCTTTATAGAATTTTTACTGTGGAGGAAGTGACATTCCATTTCCCACCTTTTTGTTTTTGTAGCATTTCTTTAAGAGATCTGTTAGCTCATTTTACAATATCTTGTCCTTGGGGATTATAGGGAGTTCATGTATGATGTTTCATAGGCCAAGCCTTTTTAAAAATCCCTAAAAGGGGAACTAGTGTAAGCCAGGCCATTGTCTGTTTTTATATTTTGTGGGAGGCCCATAGTAGTAAAGCAACTACGCAAATGTGAAATAACATGTTTTGTAGATTCCCCAGAGCAAGCAGTTGCCCAGATAAACTTAGAGTTAGTATCAACCATGACGTGTACATAAGCAAGCTTTCCAAAGGGTGGAATGTGAGTTATGTCCATCTGCCAGATCTGATTTGGCTTCAGGCCACGGGGATTAACTCCCAAGTCTTCTGTTGGAGATGTGGTTATCACAACCATCTGGCATGTAGGATAAGGCCATACAATCTGTTTAGCTTGAGCCCAAGGGATATGAAACTTGGTTTTTAAATATTTTAATTACAATGTGACAGATCATGAAGGGCTGATGCTTCTATAAATTCTGAAAATAAAAGGGCATTGGCTTGATCATCTCTGAGATGATTGGATGGCATCTCCGACTCAATGGACATGAGTTTGAGTAAACTCCGGAAGCTGGTGATGGATAGGGAGGCCTTGGATAGGGACGCCTGGCATGCTGCAGTCCATGAGGTTGCAAAGAATCAGAGACAACTGAGCAACTGAACTGAACTCTGTTAAAGGCCCTGGTAAATCAGTATGAGCTGGAGTATGAGTAATGTAGAATGGAGACTGTTGGTATCTAATCACCTTTTGTAAATTTGTAAAAAGTGTATACAATGTAGATGGGATAGTATCCTTAATAGTTGCTATTTCTATATGTTTAGTAACATGTACAGAATATTGAGAATCAGATAAGATGTTACTTGTTTGGGGAATATTTTGTAATGTGTGTTTAATCGCCAGAATTTCTGCTTGTTGTGTAGAATATCCAGGTGTTTAAATAACAAGCATAAACGTGCCTGTATATCCTGTTTTACCTCAGGATATAGTAGTGCCATCTGTAAAAATAGGAGGAGCTGAGGGAATGGGGTCGACACTAGTAATTCAGGACAAAATCCATCTTGTTTGTTTTAAAAACTATAAGATAAAATCAGGACAGTGTCTGTCGATTTGCCCAATATAGTCAGCTAAAGCAAGTTGCCAAGATAATCAATTGTGAAGAGAATATTTTAATTCTTTGGAAGTTAGTGCAGTGCAAATAAGGCAGGAATCATGTCCAGTAAGCTATTGAACACGCCCTCTTCCTTTGAGAATTATAGTGGCTATCATATCTAAATACGGGGTAATAGATTTTGTTTGTGAATTAGCTATGAATATCCATTCAACTATTAAAGGAGTTAGCAAATCAACCTAGTAGGGGAATGAGGGGTAGGGAAGATAAACAACTGGAGAGGCGCCAAAGGGTCTGTTCTGTCTATTTGGCATTTTTGTGCAGCTTGTTCTATAACTGATAGTTCTTTCTCAGCCTCAGGAGTTAGCTCTCGGGAGCTATTAAGCTCTGGATTCCCTCTTAATAGAATAAATGGGCTAAAGAAAAAGTTGGAATCCCTAACTTAGGTCGAATCTAGTTAATATCTTCCAGTAATTTTTGTAAGTCATTTAGAGTTTTAATTGAGTCTCTGCACATTTGCGCCTTTTGTGGTTTGATTGTAGTATGCGGGACTATATTTCCTAAGTACTGAAAAGGTTCAGTGTATTGTAATTTATCAGAAGCTATATACAAGCCAGCACACTCCAAGCATTCCTTTAGCTTTAAAAACAGTTCCTTTAGGCTTTCAACTTCAGGTAAGGCACATAATATATCCTGATATATGCAAGAGGGAACTGTTGATAGCTGGGTGTAAAGCCTTCGTTACAAAATGTTGACAAATAGGGGGCTGTTAAGCATACCCTGAGATAATACAGTCTATTAAAATCTTTTATGTGGCTCCTTTAAATTAATGGAAGGAACTGAAAAGGCAGATCTACGTTGATCATCAGGGTGTCAAGGACTAGTGAAAAAACAATCTTTGAGGTCAATAACAAACAAATGCCAATTTCTTGGAATCATACTAGGATTAGGGAGGCGAGGCTGCAAAGCACCCATCGGAACAATAATAGCCTTAACAGCTCTCAGATCAGTAAGCATTCTCCATTCACCAGATTTCTTTTGTATAACAAACACCAGAGAATTCCAAGGGCTAAAGGACTCAATAATATGTCCCTTGCTAAGCTGTTCATTAACTAATTCATGTAAAGCCTCCAATTTTTCTTATTTTGGAGGCCACTGCTCTATCTACACAGGTTGATCAGTTTTCCAATTAAGAGGTATGGGTGTGATGGAGGAAGATTAATATGAGCAGTGGCCACTAAAGAAAAGGGAGCGGTTTGAAATCTTGAGTAGTCAAAGGATAAATTTTCCTTGTTGATTTGTGCCCAGTCCCAATCCTGGTATATAACGTTGACTGAACATAATTCAGTGACTGGCCTCGCTATATTGATTTGAAGGAATATGTATCTCAGCATGTCATTGTTCCAAGAGATCATGACCCCATAGATTGCCAGGTATATCAGCAATATAAGGTTAGATAGTGGCTGCTTGTTTATCAGGCCCTGAACAAGACAATACCATAGCACTCTGCTTTAGCCCCTGTGCCTGTCCCGGACCTACAATAGATATTGGAGCAGGCCTAGTCAGCCACACTTTAGGCCAATGTTGAGAGCTGATGATAGGAATATCAGCTCCAGTATCTATTAAACCTTGAAAGTTTTTGCCACTTATATTGACTTGTTAGGTGGGTCTGGATTCTAAAATTTTTTCAGTGAGAAAAATACCAGCCTTTCCTGTGCTTCCAAATCCCCCAGAGCTCTGCTTTTTGTCTGAATGTCCTATACCCACATAAGGTAGAATTAAAGGCTGAACAATTCTATCCCCTTTAGAAACCTTCCAGGGAAGAGCAGTAGAGGCCATAACCTCCAATTCTCCTTCATAATCACTGGCTATAACTCCGGTATGAATTTGAACTCCCCGGGAAGTCAGCCCTGATTTTCCTGACAATAATTCAACTGTTCCCTGTGGAAGCAGTCCCAATATTCCTGTTGAAATAACAGTTGGTGTCTCTCCAGGAGTAACAATAATATCCTGACTACTACTTATATCAAGGGCTGTGTTTCATTGGGTTGCTGGGGATAATTCCATGACACAGCATGGTAAATCTTGTCCTGGTCTAGGTGCGGGGGGGGAATAGAATTTCCAGACATGAGACAGAATGAGAGGGAAATAAAGTTTATTAGAATGGGGGACACTGTTAGAACAGAGGGCCAGCTCAAGGGAGAACCAACATTGAACAGGGGTCTTTAGTCCACTTTTATACCCAGGGTACAAGGAGTGGGATAGGGGTCTTGTGGGTCATTTGCTGATTGGACGAGGCACATATACTGGGTGGAGGGAGGAGTAAGGCAAATACCTTCTCCCTATAGGGTAAGAGGGGAGCCAGGTTATGCTGCTCAGGAGGACTTGAAATCCATTAATAGTTACAACAAGGGGGAGGGAAGGATGACAAGGGTCTGGTTTTTCCATTCCTGCATTGCAAGATCCTCCTTGGTTTTATCTGCTCTTTTGTCCTTGGGTCACCATATTCCTCCCTCTCTTTATTTCTAGGGCTAATTCTTTGGCCTCTTTTGATATCCTGCTCATGTCTGTCTACCTATTTCCCTTCTCAGGCATTTGGGAACCCAGTCTCAGGGGAAAAGGGGCGATGACCACTCTGGCTTCTTCAGGCTGTACAGGGGCGTCGTGGGGCTCTGGGTTCCCTTTGTCTGCTCTCTGTCAGGTGCATTTACGGAGGGAGATGAGAGTCCATGGAATGATAAGGTGGCTTGTTTCAGCATTGTCTGGGTGTTGGTCAGGGAATATTCTTGTCATCCTACCACTTGGAGATTTGTTGTATTCTGGAAGAAACAAACTTAACAAGAAAGTTAAAGGTATATGGCCCAAAGATTAATAGAAGTAGAAAAGCTGCTCCGGGGCAACCAGGGGAACCAGGACCAGACATTGGTTTGTGACGTTAGTGTTTCTCTAGGTATGAGAAGATGCAAGAATTTGGGCTCATAAAATCTTTACCTGAAAACATCTGACTATCTGAAGGCCGGTTCTTCTGGGTTTTTCCCAGAGCACAGAGTGCCTTATTTCTGATCTCCACCCTGACCTCCTTTCAGGCAGTATCGAAGGTCAGCAGCTTGCAGTGGTCATGATGTAATCTTTGTAGACGCAGCTGGCAAGTACTAACTTCCGGTCAGCAGGGCCCCTTCACAGACACATATTTGACCATGTCTGGGGGCCATTTCATGGCCATTGTGTCCCACGGTGCTGGGAAGGCTCATTCCCAGGTCTAGGGAATATTCCATTGACAGGCCACTCAGTGTGCTGTTATTGGACCAGGCCTTGCAAGTAGCAAGTCTCTGGACCACTGTCTTACTAGCCTCTTGGTCCAGGAAAATATTCCCTCTTGTTGCTTCTTCCCATATCTAGAGTTACATTATTACAATCATTGATCTCATATGGAACTGCATATCAGCATTGTATCACAGGCTCAGTCACACATTTGTTAACGTAAGAAATAATCTTCCGAAACAAGTGACATAGAAAATAATATAGCTATAGCTAGCTGTTATTAGTAAAGCCATAAGCAGAAGGAAATGGCAGCCCACTCCAGTGTTCTTGCCTGGAGAATCCCAGGGACGGGGGAGCCTGGTGGGCTGCCGTCTATGGGGTTGCACAGAGTCGGACACGACTGAAGCGACTTAGCAGCAGCAGCAGCAGCAAGCAAGAATTATAAGTCAAAAACTTTCGTTAGGTAGAGCCTGGTATACCCCAGGTCATCTGACTTCATTTGTTAAATGACTATAGGCTGGTGTTAATCTCCTGGTTGTACATTATGGAACATCTGACCTTTATCTGAAGATTGGTTACTGTGATAAGCCTTAGAAACAAACTTAGAGTGTCCTTTTTAATAGTTTAATTAAATCTTTTAGCAATATAACATAACAAGGAACTATCTCAGAAGTGAGTCTTAGCAAACACTAGACCTTAATTAACAAAACTAGAAATTTAGTTTAACAATTTACAAAACTTAATATTCAGTGATTTTTTCATTATGGAGGCATTAACTCTGTAGCCAGGGAAGGCTTTAACCCATCAAATAAAAATGAGGTTTGTCAGGGAGCTGGGAAAAGCCAAGCGGCCGTCTTGGATTTCCCATAGCCCTGACTCTTTGATTTTCAGCTATTGTTCACCCATTTTTAATTCCCCAATTCAGGAGTAGACTGTTGCCATTTTTTAAGGACATTAGGATAGCACAAGTCTAACAGTGAGGCGTTATTTTTTGTAGAAGCAGAATGAGCTTTTACATGTACCATAATCTTAAATAACACTTATTTACTAAAGTAACAAAAGATTTTCAAAACAAATATAAATCACTCAAAGGCAAAGAAATTCATAATCTATTATTGAAAGATTCATTCTAAGAAAACTTTGTTCTCTTAACATAGAGAGTAGACTAAATTCCAGTCTGTTACCAATTTATCAGGTAGCAAACAAACAAAATTTATCAGTTAATCTTAGAAAAGTCTTTTCCATACATCTTGAAGAACTAGCAGTATTTTTCTAAAGGCGTGAGAGTGAAACCATACAAGGCATGTTTAAAATCTAATTAAATTGTAATTGACAAAGTAGCCTGGTCATTGCTGTGACTTGTAACACTTTAACATGATAACTAGAATTATAACTGACAACATTTTACCAGGACATATCAGATTTTCATGAATTTCACATAATTTCTAGGATATCTATATAAGTAACATCAACCACACAATTTAACCTGAGAAGATTCGCCACTCCTCCAACAATATTTCCCATGCAATTTAACATGTCAAATGAACTCAGGTAGTTTAAGAGCTCTTTGGGATGTCTCAGGGGCCCTCTGAAGCATCCCAAAGTCAGCTAGAAGTCAAGCTATTTAGGCAGTTTTGTCAATAAATATCAGAAGGGTTTATAACACTCAGTCAGATAGAATTATATAGATCACTGTGAAATAATATATTCACTTAGCCAAAGTAACAAAGAAGATTTCAAAGGTAAACATAGAACAGATCACTTTAGAGGCAAAGAAACTTAAAATCCGTTATCAAAGGCAGTTCAACATCTCAAGAAAACTTTTATTTATACACAAAACTCTTCCCTTGGGGTCCACTTTCCATAAAGCCTTCTTATCACTCTCTGTACCCATTTGTTCTCCCATCGTGGAACAGCCAACGGTAAGTCAGACCTACTTCCTTCCCCTTCATAAAGTGTAACTTCATTCCTCATACCTTCTCTACTGAACACACACATCCTGCTTTCCTTAAGCAACCAAGAATTGACCTTTATATTAGCATTCTATAGATTGGTGAACACACATACCAGTGATAATTTCTCAAAAAAATTCTAGCGAACATTTCAGGATGGCGTCAAACATTATTTATTAATAGTCCAAAATCTTTAGTTTCTCTGTAAATTAGTATTCAGTAATGAATGTTTCAGAATCTTATTTTATTTGGAAATGACCTAGCTGTTCAATAAACTTCTGTTACTTAGTTCAGCACAACCCTAGAAATCCAGATTACCAAAATCTAGAGAAACTGTTTTAGACAGACATTTTTAATCTTAATAGAGTTTATCTAAAAGCTCATATCTTGTTTACATTTTTTTTGAAGTTTTTTCACTCGAGGTACCTTCCTTGCTGACAAACCTGTGACAGATATAACAATATAAAATATTTAACTTATAATAAACCTAGGTACAATGAAAATATGCTTAATCTTAATGACTCTTAGACATGTCTATATTAGATTAGCAAACAAATGTTAATACTAGATATTTAATATTGAATATTTCCCAATTCACATGAATCTGAAATTCAGTTAGGTTAATTTCTCTTGTATTTAGAATTGTCTGATTTGTAAGCACTTACTTTTCTTTAGGCCAATTAAATTAGAACTCACAACTTCAGCAATATTATTAAAAAAAAAAAAAGACACACACTGAGACACACATAAATCCAGACAGACAGACAGAGATCTCATAGTTTTCTGCCTGAGATTTAAAATGTCTCTTTGAACCACCTTCCCCCCTCCCCCCACTGCTTTTTTTTGCTGAAGTTCTAATTTGCCCAAGGCTGAGGTCTCAGGCAAAGTGGGCTGTGTATTTCAGGGACATAGAAAGAGTTAACTTCAAGCTTTTCCCTAGGCAGGGCTTTTAT
This sequence comes from Bison bison bison, assembly GCF_000754665.1. Classification (NCBI taxonomy): domain Eukaryota; kingdom Metazoa; phylum Chordata; class Mammalia; order Artiodactyla; family Bovidae; genus Bison; species Bison bison. The sequence continues at coordinate 119,285 of NW_011494727.1, forward strand.
TTATTTATTTTTTTTAGGGATGAATAACTTTTTATTTTTTATTCATTTTTTTAATATAAATTTATTTTAATTGAAGGCTAATTACTGTACAGTATTGTATTGGTTTTGCCATACATCACCATGAATCTGCTACGGGTGTACACGTGTTCCCCATCCTGGAACCCCCTCCCACTTCCCTCCCCGTACCATCCCTCTGGGTCATCCCAGTGCACCAGCCCCGAGCATCCTGTATCATGCATCAAACCTGGACTGGCGATTCGTTTCACATATGACATTATACATGTTTCAATGCCATTCTCCCAAATCATCCCACCCTTGCCCTCTCCCACAGAGTCCAAAAGACTGTTCTATACATCTGTGTCTCTTTTGCTGTCTCGTATACAGGGTTATTGTTATCATCTTTCTAAATTCCATATAAATGCGTTAGTATACTGTATTGGTGTTTTTCTTTCTGGCTTACTTCACTCTGTATAATAGGCTCCAGTTTCATCCACCTCATTAGAACTGATTCAAATGTATTCTTTTTAATGGCTGAGTAATACTCCATTGTGTATATGTACCACAGCTTTCTTATCCATTCATCTGCTGATGGACATCTAGGTTGCTTCCAGGTCCTGGCTATTATAAACAGTGCTGCAATGAACATTGGGATACACGTGTCTCTTTCAATTCTGGTTTCCTCGGTGTGTATACCCAGCAGTGGGATTGCTGGGTCATATGGCAGTTCTATTTCCAGCTTTTTAAGGAATCTCCACACTGTTCTCCATAGTGGTTGTACTAGTTTGCATTCCCACCAACAGTGTAAGAGGATTCCCTAACAAGCTAGTTGTTTCTAATTGCACATGCAAAAAGAACCAGTTTTGCAGTTTCCAAGAAAAAACATTTTTGTTTTAACCAGTTTTCTCTGGAGTCTAAAGAATATCATGGCCATCCTGTGTCAAAAAGTCATCTTTCCTTTCTGTAGTCATAGTTTTACACCTTAATTATAGACCAACTATGCTCAAATTGACTCTGATATCAGGGACAGATCAGTTGATAAAATTCTTGGATTGTCCCTCTGGTGGGAAGTGAGGTCTTTGTCCCATCAGAAGAATCTGAAGGGTTAAGGAAATTTGCAGGAGTGAGGGAAGCTTGATCCTTCCCCACCCTGAGAAACAGTAGTTAGCAGGGAACTCTTTAGGATGTTTAGGAGTGGGGGAAACTTGGTTCTCTCCCCACCTGAGAGATAAGCATAGAGGACAGTTTTGATCCTTCAGGCTTTTGAATATAGGAGAAAGACCTGGACCAAAGGGAACCTCAGAATTCTTTCCTAGAGATCATGTGGATATGAAAGGTCGAGTAGGGGTTGTCTAGGAAATCTAATGGAGAGAGACACAGCAGGGGACAGGAGATAGGGAGGCAACAGAAAGACACATGCGGCATGAGTCCCTCAAATCCATATTCTAACTGAGGGCCATGAAGGACTGAACATAAGGAAATTCTGAATCCTTCCTCTGCTTTTGGCAAAACCTAGTGTGCCATTTAGAGGCCATTTTTGTGGGGTCCCCCAGTTTGTATTGGGGCAGGCCTTTTGCAGGGTCAAAATTTTCTAGTTTCTGAGAATGTAGCCAAGGGGTGAGTCTGAGAAAGGCTCCCAAGACATACCAGAATCCATCCTTAGCCTATACACCATAGAACGGGGGTACTGAGAGTCACCAACGGCAAAAAGTCGTCCCTTTTTTGTCTCAGTGACGTCTCGGTGCAACTCTTGGCACAAAAATAGCCGACCGTCCCAACAGTAGCGTACAACAGTGAGAGGTGACCTCTGAGAACTGTGCAGCTAAGGCATCATGTGACCTGGGCAGAGAAAGACAGAGATCCCTGGGAGCAGCTGGGTGACTCACCATTGGGTGGTTGCCTGAAACATGGAAGGCACTCTTGGGATGGCTCAGAGGCAACACCGAGGCTCCTGTAAATCAATCCGGACCGAAAGGGAAAGAAGTGAAAGTGACAGGCGAGAAGGCTGAGGAATCCACCTTACAATGCTACGGGGGAGGCGGTGGCCAGGGGACAATGGTCTGTCCCTGCTTTGCTTCAACCACTACGTGCCTGACACGGTGCATGGAAGTTGTCTTCCTGGGGGCGGATGCCCTTGTGGCCTGATCCGCTCTGCGACCCTCCTAGTGGACCGGCTCACGGGAGTCTTCATGTGGCAGGCACCCTAATGGCCTTTAAGAGCCTGAGCCGTGCCCACACAACATTGGTTGGCCTAGTCCTCAGTTGGAAAGAAGACGAAGGAGAGACCCTTCCCATTTGGGTGGCAGCTACTGGGGCTCAGTGAGCTGTGGGGTCCTTGGAACACACCAGAGGATAACCCTGGCCAGAGTTCCTCAGTTGCTTCCACAGCACTTGCCTGTTCGCAGAGGGTCCCTATGAGAAAGGAGAAGTGAGGAGGTGGGGAAGAGACCCCAAGTCCCCATATAGGCCACCAAAAATGTTGTGGTCTAGGAGCTGGTGGGAAAAAATTTCCAGACATAAGACAGAATGAGAGGGAAATAAAGTTTATTAGAATGGGAGACACTGTTAGAACACTGGGCCAGCTCAAGGGAGAACCAACATTGAACAGGGGTCTTTAGTCCACTTTTTAACCGGGGTACAGGAGCGGGATAGGGGTCTTGTGGGTCATTTGCTGATTGGATGAGGCATGTATATTGGGTGGAGGGAAGAGTAAGGCAAATACCTTCCTCCTATGGGGTAGGAGGGGAGACAGGTTATACTGCTCAGGAGGACTTGAAATCCATTAATAGTTACAAGAAGGGGGAGGGAAAGACGACAAGGGTCTGGTTTTTCCATTCCTGCATTGCAAGACCCTCCTTGGTTTCATCTGCTCTTTCGTCCTTGGGTCACCACAATTCTGACCGTTATTGTTGCTGGCAGGAGTAGTTGGGGAAGACACCTGTGGAGTCTGAACAGGACAGGCTCCCTTGTTTGATGGGGCTGGGAGCTTGCCCTGGGAGCCGTTTCCCAAAAGGGGGGTGCCATCCTTATGAAATTTAGAACGACATTGATTTGCCCAATGATTTCCTTTTTTACATTTTGGGCAGAGGCTGGGGACATTCCCCTTTTGTGAATTACCTTTTTGAAAGTTCCCTTTTTTGAACTTACATTCAACCCTAGTATGTCCAGGTTTCCCACAATTAAAACAAGTGCTGGGGAATTTAGGAAGTTGTAATCTAGCCATAGCTTGAGCTAATAAATCCCCTTTAAAGGATTCGGTTCCCACTCCCTGGCATAGCTTAACATAATCATTTAAACTAGCTTTTCCTTTGAAAGCGTTCATTACTTTTTTGCAATCAATGTTAGCATTATCGTAAGCCAACAATTGTAATAAGATGTCTGCTGCCTTGGCATCTGTGACTTGCTGGGAGATTGCCTCTTGTAATCGGGCAATAAATTCAGTATAGGGCTCCTTAGGCCCCTGGACAACTTTTTGAAAGGAAACAGAAGTCTGGCTTATTGACTCTATTTTCTCCCAGGCCCTCAAGCAACAGCTTCGCAATTGTTTTATGGCTTGATCATTCATACGTATTTGATCTTGCACTCTCCCCCATGGACCTATCCCCATAAGTTGTTCCAAGGAAATAGGGATATTATGAGTCTGATTGTGTGCAGCCAGAGTCTCAGCATGATCCTGCCACCAAGTTCTGAACTGACGAAACTCCCCTGGGGTCAAGACTGTTTTTGCTAATGCCAACCAATCTGCTGGAATGAGGCGATTGCCCTCTGCCACACTCTGAACTATTTCTACCGTGAACGGGGAATTTACACCATAATTTTGTATTGCTTGTTTTAATTCCTTTAGGATTTTAAAAGGAAAAGGCTCACGAACAGCCTCATAGACTCCATTAGGGTTGTTAGGATCAACACCAAGAGCTATACTCTCATGAATAGTCATAGGAGAGGTAGTACAAAAAGCCTCTAAATCTCCTTCCCGTTGTGCTTGTAAAATTCCTTTCTGTATGGATGAAAGGCGAGGAGTGGGCATAGACTCTCGACTGAAAATGTTTCCTGCAAAAGCAGGTGGTAGGGATGGAGAACAGTGGGAAGGAGGTGGAGAAAAAAATCCCTCATCACCCTCCTTGGGAGCTGAGGGAGCGGGTTTTGCAGATGGCTTGCCCTTTCCCTCTGGCTTCACATACTCTGGACTTTGAGGCTTTTCAAAAGAGTCATCATCACTTTCATCAGAAGAATCAGAAGTCTGTAAAAGTTCCAGTACTGACTTAATTAATGCCCACGTACTCCAAATAGAAACAGGGAGCGGAGTTCCTTTCACATATTCTTTCTTTAACTCAGCTCCAATCTTTTCCCAGGCTTTTAAAACTAAGGTCCCTATTGATGGGAACCAGCAGCAGTATTTATCCACTGCTTGTAACAATTCTAATAATTGCCCTTCACTAATAGAAACTCCTCCCACTTTCAAGAGCTGTCTTAATAAACAAATATACGGGCAGTAGTGTTCTGCACTCTCAACATTTCCCATTTTAACCCCGATTAAATGCCTGAAAGACTTACCAGTGGAGATTTTCAGAGGCCGCTCCATCGTCCCAGGTTCTGCGTCCTGCAGTTTCACTTGCACTCGTAGAGAGGTCTTCTGCTCCAGCCCCACGCTGGGTGCCAACTGTTGCCTTAACAGTCCAGGAGCGAGCCTTGAGAATGAAGACAGAACACCAAATCTGGTGCAATGGGTCAGGGGACCTGCAGCCTCTATTGGACTGAGGTGCAGAGTCCACTCTGAGTCCAGCTTTTATTCCAAATTGCAGACTACAAGACTGTCTTTGATCTTATCTTTCTCAAGACACGTGCTGTTTTAAGCACATACTCCTAAATGTCATGGACTATACTGACATAGTCCAGATCTCCTTGTTTTCACCCCAGGCCTTTCCCTTCTGGGCCAGTCTCGGGAACAATCAGCAAGTGCGTAGGCAGCGTTCATGCCTGGCGCTGACCCGGTGTTCCAAGGTCCGTGCTTTCATGATCCCAGTCATACTCCCTTCTGCATCTGGCCTTGGGGCTTGTAACAAGGCTATTATTCTAAGAAAAACATGAAAGATAATCATTAACATAGTTTCTTATGCTGTTTTTCCAGCTTCTGTTTCTGTGGAATCTCGCAAGGCTGGGTAAGTACAGCATTAGGAAGTCCCAGTCCAGCTCCCTCTCGCCCTCCTTTCACCCTTCCTCACTCTCCTTTCTGTTCCCTTCCCTCCTTCTGCTCTGTCTCCTTCTGGGTTTTGTGTTTCCCCACACCCTGTTTTGCCTTTTTCTCTTGGTGCTCCCATGTTTCCTGCATTTTCTGCTTTTTGTCCTTTATCGGGTCATCCTTGGTTTTCTTGTCTCCCGTGTCCTGACCACCTCTCCCCATTCTCCTTCTTCTGATCCATCAGGACCTGAGACTCTTTCCTTCTCTGCCCACAGCCCCCTCCCACCTCCTAACGTGCTGACTCCACAGCACACAGCCCTCTGTGCAGCTGTTCACACCCTGGGCCTCCGGAGGGGCCTCATTGCCAAAGTGTGTCTGTCCCCTTGGGGGTGCCTTAGTTGGTGTGTGTGTCTGGCTTTGGGGGTGGAGTGGATATATAGGGATTGGAGCCTGTCTCAGAGCAGAGGGATGTACCGTGTGTCTCCCTTTTCAGTTAAAACAAAATCTCTGCTGCTGCTGCTGCGAAGTCACTTCAGTCGTGTCCGACTCTGTGCGACCCCAGAGACGGCAGCCCACCAGGCTCTGCTGTCCCTGGGATTCTCCAGGCAAGAACACTGGAGTGGGTTGCCATTTCAAAACTCTGGAGGTCAATAATTCCCAGTGGGCGAGAGTCTTGAAGCAGAGACCCTGGGTCCCTGAGCCCCACCTGGTGCTCAGCCCCACCTGAGATTGGCTCCAGAATTTTGGCAGGCTCATTAAACACTGGCTGCCTAGAGGGCATCTTAGAGGAAGTCAGGGGTGAATGCCTTCAATCCCAGCTAGTGTCTGGGGAATTTAAAAAAAGGAGCTGAGAGAACTGTATGGTCGTGAAGACACCTGTCTGCAGTGTTGGTGAGGGGCAGTGATGTAGCCCCCCTGTCTCAGTGATGGAAACATCATTTCCTGCCTCTGCAGGGAGAAGAGCATGGCCACTGCAGCCTTAGAGGTGATGCTAGCCTGGAGTTTTTTTTTCTTTTCTCCTGTTCAAGGGGTCAAAAATTGCTGGGTGACTGTTTTTAAAGGGGAAGTCTCTTTTCAAATTTTCCTGGGCAGGTGCTTTAGGGGGTGAAGTTTGCTGCTTCCGTTGTCATAGGAATTGCAGCGGCTGGCTGTGAGGCGACTGTGTTTCTGTGTGCCAGGTGCTTTCTGCTTCTGCTTCCTGTTTCTCTGAGCCTCAAGCGTAATACGATCTATATCAGTGTATATTATTTTAAAAAAATTTCTGAAGCTTCCGGTTCCCATTAGCCCCTTCAGTTAATCACAGAGAAGAACCTTGTCCCTTCTCCCATATTGATAATGTCCTTTGTAATCTCAATAGAAAGATGGAAGGAAGAAAAAAACTCTGCAAGACAAATTCACATATACTAATGCCCCAAATTTGCTCACAGCAGAGACACAGGTCAGAAGGGTCCTAGCCAATTTGCACCCTCACCCAAACCTAGGTTTCTGGGAACCACTGCCACTGATTCCCCACCCACACCTGGACCACAGCCAGGGGTTGTAGCCCAGCCTGTGACTCAAGAGGTTGGACCCCACCAAGTGCCAATATCCTGTCCCCCTAACTCTTAAAGGGGCCATGGCAGCACCCAGATGCCTCTCTTTAAAGTTGTATGCCTGTGTGCACACTCAATGTGTGTGTCTGTGTGTGTTTGTATGTGTGTCTGAGTATATGTGCCCACTGTTCCCCTGCATTGAGATAGGCAGCCCTTTACAGTAACTGGTGGCTATGAAGGCCCCACAAGTCTCCTGTGGACAGAGCAGTCTGGTGGGCTACAGTTCTTGTGGTTGCAAAGAGTTGGACATGACTTAGTGACCAAACAACGGCAACAACTACAGATATGTGAAAAAGAAACAGGAGGGAACCATTTCCTCAGGACTTGGGCCCAGACCACCTCTTCTCTGGGAGTCCTTTCAGCCTCATAAACAGTCAGATGACTTTAAGACTCCACTTGGTCAACAAATACTATTGTGCACCGAGTGAGTGTGTGCCAGGCGCTGATCTAGGCACTGGACAGAGAGCAGAGAACAGAACCAAGAGTTCCATCCTCATGGAGCTTGCACTCTTGTACAGGAGACGTGCACATCAGTATATAATAACAAGTCAGTGAGTGATAAATGCCACATAAGAGGAACACAGGTGAGAAGAGTTATTGGAGTGCCTATGCGGGGGGCGGGGGGGCAAGGCTGCTATTTTAGGTAGGTGGGCAGGGTAGATATTTAAGAAGATACTGAATGAAGCAAATAGGCTGTATAATGACAACTCCCCAATTCCTGCCTCCGGAGCTGATCTCACTTGGGATCACAGTCACAGCCAACCACCTCCTGATCTCTGCTTCTGGACATCTCAGGACACGTCACACTCAACATGTCCAGACCCATCTCTTTAATCCCCCACCCCCAACACACGCTAATCCTTCCTCATCTTTCCCATCTCAGTCAATGGCACCACCTTCACAGATGCTCTTCATAAAGTACTTGTGAATCCACACACTCGTCTTCATCTCTAGAGCCACCTGAGGGGATCCATCCATCCCCTCACCTGCACTCTTGCCATAAGCTTCTAGTTGCTTTCTCTATTTCCATCCTTTCCCTCAAAATCTGATTTGGAGTGAAGTCAAAGTAAGATACTGTGAAGGCTTCTGTTTGCTCCCTTAGGCTGGAACACAGATTCCAAAACATCACCTCCAAAGCCCTGCAAGTTCAGGCCCCTTTCTACCTCTCCAGCCTCCTCACCTCCCTCCCTCCAACCACTGACAGCTGCTTCCAATTCCTCTTTGTTATCTCAAGGCCTTTCACCTTACATGTCCACACACCACCCAAACCTGCACTGAGACGAGAACTCAGCCTGGCACACAGTGTTCAGTCCTGTGTCAGTCAATGCCACTCTAAGCCTCAGTTTGCTCATCCAGAAAATGGAGATAATAGCTCCTGCTTTTAGTCATAAAGGCTGTTAACTGCACCTTGAAGAGAACATCTCTGGCCACTTAAGCAGAGAATAACTGTACTAGAAGGATGCAGGATAGCTTGGAGAATCATTAGGGAGGGACCAGCCTGACTCCAGGCTGAGACCAGGAGGAGGGGTGCTGGGCAGCCAGGTCACAGCCAAGGGCAGCGGGTCCAGGCACCGTGGTCATTGGAAGCACACACCAGATGCTGCTGCAGGCCCCGCAGAAGGAGTTCTGGTCTTTGCTTCTGTGTATCACCTGTTCTTGTGTGTCCAGGCCCCACTTACAGGGCAAGTCAAATATTTATCTGGCCTTTTAAGATTCTTATTGAGGGTGAGGCCCAGTCTCTCACCAGGACTCACACAATGAGTTTGTTCTCAAATATGGCAGGAAGTTCACATTCTCAGTGGTTCCCCTCCATGGCCACATCCATCACACAAGGCCAAGTGTTGTTAGGAATATTAAATGAGACAAAATATGACTCAGCGATTCTCAAAAATTTCCCCAAATGGCAGAAGGATGGAATGTCTCCTGGTCAGGAGGCTCATCCTGGAGCCTGAGCTGTAAGCTTATGTTATATTCATTTAACAAACACTTGCCATGTGCCAATGGGGTAGTTATGGCCATAAAAGTTATAAGAGGAGTAGCACTCACTGCATATCAGGTACTGCTTTAAATTCATTTGTTCCTTCCAGCAGCCCATGAACTTTGTACTCACTGTCTCCATTTTCACAGGTACAAAGAGCTTAACTGGCCAAGATCATACACTGAGTAAGTGGTCAAGCTGGAATGTGAACCCAGGCACTTGAGTTCAGGATGTTAATTTCTGATTGGCATTGACTTTGTACCTCATATCCAAGAAAGATAGAGTAGTCAACATTTTCTCAGCAGCAACAGACTGACTGGGTGACTTACTACCTCCATATCATTTCATCACAAGGGATATTATTAGTATTATCCCCATTTAAAAGATGATGAAACTGGGGCTCAGACTGTATATTACATCATTTGCTCAAGGTCACAGAGCAACTCCCTGACAGTGTCAGGATTTGAATAAAAGTCTGTCTGCCTGCAAAGCTCAGCAGGTAATAGAACCTCGGGAAATGCTGAGTCCCTTCCCTCTACTCTCCGGTCCAAGGATCACCTCCTGGCTTCTGTCTGTCCTGCTCTGATTGCAGTGCCCCACTCAGAGGT
>NW_011494727.1:128738-129583 GCF_000754665.1 Bison bison bison
CATGGATTGGCAGCCAGCACTGCCACCCCCAACCAGGGTGGACAGCCAGGTGCCTGAGGCCACAGGAGATAAGGGTCCCTCTTCTCTCCACTCAAAGCTGGACTGAGGAAGTCATCTTCATGATTTTCCACAAAACGCCAGAGAATGGGAACAGCTGTGCCCCGGGCTCTGTTCTGGATGCGGCTCAGGACACAGTCTGGTGGGGCATCAGCTGGAGTTACCCTGTGCGGAGGAGGCTCTGGCCGGCTGAGGAAGCCTCTGGCTGCTGCCCCAGGAGACAGGGAGCCCAGACCAGGAAGGAAGCAAGGGAAGGGCCTGAGGCTTGGGCACCGGGCAAATGGGGGATGTTTTCTGCCGGGGTCCAACCCCGGTGGATCCAGGGAATTCGAAGCCGGGACGGCATCAGCGAAGATCAGGAAACAATTGCTTAATTAAACGTTAATTAAGGAAATAAAGAGTAATAGAATAAGGATAGCTCAGTGAGGAAATTCAGTGGAGAAAAGAGGCTGAATAATTCAGCCAGAAGGTGAGAGAAAGAACGACATGGGGAGACCAAGCTTTGGTGAACAAGGCCCGCACTTTATTTTCCAAAGTAGTTTTTATACCTTAAGTTATGCATGGGGGAAGGGGTAGAGTCATGCAGTAAGCCAGGCTTTCTTCCTGCAAACTTATCATATGCAAAAGTTTCAGTGATTTGCATCATCTTCTGGCCCGGAGGCCTGTTAACATTTTAAGACCCTTTCTTCAGAAAACTTATTTTTCTCTAAAGGTGATTAGTCAGGCGCCACCCTCCAAAAGCATTAGATAAAGTTGCATTCCTACAGAGCAAAGGTGTGGTGGGCTAT
>NW_011494727.1:129683-132733 GCF_000754665.1 Bison bison bison
AGCATTAGATAAAGTTGCATTCCTACAGAGCAAAGGTGTGGTGGGCTATAACAAGAAAAAGAATTAACTCAAGGGTCCAAGGTTACAAACATTAAAGCTACTACTTACACCAATTATATTAATCAATACACTGTCAGGGACACAGCAGGTAAGGGATATGGAAACTTAGCAGCAAACATTGGCCCAACAAGTGAAAAACCCTTCGCCAATACAATTTCTAATCAATCTTTTAACTGCTCAAAGGAATCTGTATTTAGACAGTTTAGAACATCTCATGCCTCTCACAGTTGGGAGGCTCTGAGCAATCACATGTGGCCAGAAACACCTATTCAGGCAGGCTAGAGGACTTCCAAAGGAGTTTGTAAGTTGAAACACTATCATACCCAGGAATTATTAACTGGAGCTGTAAGTTAACTTTTTTTTTTTTCAGAGAGAGGTAGTAGGGGACAGCCCCCCATAAAGTCAGAGGTGCAGGTGAGAGCACAAAACAGAAAGTAGGCAGACTCTGGTTTTGGGGGTAGATGCTCGAGAATTTCCAGGGGGACTCCTGAGGCTCGATCCCGCCTTGGCCTATGCCGAGCCTCCTTCCTCATGACCTTTGCCACGGGCGGAGCTCCTGCTCCCGGCTGTTTTCCATCAACTGTTTGTGCTAAAGGGCTGCGGGAGGCCCTGGTCATGCAGCAGGTGGGCTTGGGGGCCACAGCTCCCCCTCCCCAGATTCCTGGACCCAAGGCACCTCCCTTTCTTTTGCCTTTGGAGACAGGCCTGTGCGAGCATCTCTCAGCTCCCCCAGCTGGTCTGCTTTGGAGTCAGAACCACATGTGACTGTCGCCCAGCTGTGGCCCCTGATCTACCTCGCTCTCACTCTAGGCTTCCCTTTCTTCTTCCCCTGCTGAGATCAGCCCCTTTGTTCTCTCAGCAGAAAAGACTGTGTGTTTCCTAAAGGAAACAGGAGCTCCTCAAACAGGATGAGAGCATCCAGGCTGCTGAACTGGATTCTGAAGAAGAGAAAGTGAAGAATGTGCAGGAACAAGGGAGTCTGGGGGACCTCAGACGGTGGGGACACCTGGAAGCAGTTTATTTTTGAAAAGCATCACTGGAGAGTTGGACCACTGGGAGGTGACTGAGAAAACTCATGGGAGAGGAATATTACCAAGCAGAGGTTGTGGGGAAGGAGGGTCTGTGTAATCATGAAGGATGTGACCAATAAATCAATAAACTGACCAATAAACCCAGCAGCCAAGAGCAAAGAAACAAGCAGAGAGGGTGGACCGAGAGGAGGGCTATGCTAAACAGAGGACCTTTAAATTTCCATTTGAGCTCCAAAGTGAAGAGACTGGACCTTGTCTTGGAATTGTGACAAATGACCTTCAACTCCCCAACGGGTGGGATGGAGCAGCCGCCCTCATGAACCACAGGCTTAGACAGTGAGTCTTTCTGGTGAGCTGGCCTTCGGCAATTCTTTTACTAAAGCATAGCCAGAGAAGGCAATAGCAACCCACTCCACTACTCTCACCTGGAAAATTCCATGGATGGAGGGGCCTGGTAGGCTACAGTCCATGGGGTCTAGGAGTCGGACACGAAGTGGGAGCGACTTCACTTTCACTTTTCCTTTTCATGCATTGGAGAAGGAAATGGCAACCCACTCCAGTATTCCTGCCTGGAGAATCCCAGGGACGGGGGAGCCTGGTGAGCTGCCATCTATGGGGTCACACAGAGTCGGACACGACTGAAACGACTTAGCAGCAGCAGCAGCAGCAGCGGCTGCATTTCCCTCCTCCTGGGAAGTGAGGTCCCTGGGCTGTGTGTGTGTATTCAATTTGGATCAGGGAAGTAGTAGAATATAAGATTCCTGCAGCAGACTTGGGGAGATCAATGCATATTTATTTTTGTGGATGAAAAATTAGTCAATATTCAACCTAAGAAAGAAATGTAAATTTTATTCTGGTCAGCCTGAGGATTGTGACTAGGGAGACAGCCTCTCAGGGAGCTCTGAGGACTGTTCTGAGGAGATAAGGAGGGGAGGACAGTGTGTATGTGACTTGGGGGAAGGGGGACACGCAACCAGCACACAGTTCGGTACAGGTTACTGCTCTTCAGGAGGAGCAGATGTCTTGGTTAGTGGTTTTAGAGCTTTTCTGAGTATGGGAGGATGCAAGAAACTTGGTCCATAAAAAAGTCTCCTGAAAATATCTATGTTCCTGAGGGCCAGTTCCCAGAGCACAAAGTACCTCATTCTGACCTTTTCCATGACTTCCTCTCAGGGCAGATTTTAGGTCAGTGAGCTGCAGTGGCTAGTGACTTGATTCTTGTAGAACCTGGTGGTGGGCAACATTCTTTATCACGCAATCTGCTCTGTTTCTGTCTTAATTTCAATCAAGATTTGGGAGAAATTTTGACCATTTTGTCCCAGGGTGCTAGGAATGCGCACTCCCAGGCTGGGCAAGGTTTTCATTGATAAACCAGTAAAAGGGCAATTACTCACCTAGTCCTGTTAATAGGAGCCAAATCATCCGGACCACCTGTCTTACTAGTCCCTCAGGCTCTGGGAAGTGGCTCCCTCTTGGTGCTTCTTCCCCAGTCTAGTCACACCGTCACAATCATGGCTGTTATAGAACTGTATATGAGGTCAAGTGTTTCAGTTAACTGGTTATTATCATTTTTGTCAGAGGCTCAGGGACACATTTGTTAATGTCAGAAACGATGCTCTTGTAAAATGGGAGAATACAAGTAATATAGCTAATGACATTAATAAAGTCGTAGGTAGGCAGTATCATATAAAGATACAAGGCTGAAGTTAGAGGAATAAAAATTGATCTTTATGGTGGTTCAGGTATTTCTGCCCTTAGGAGGGCTGGTTAACACATACCACAGATGCACACTGCACACTAGAGGGGAGGCGGGAGGTCAAAACAGGCAGAGAAAGCTTTTAAAGTGTTTCTTGTCTTGCCTGAAAATATTAATTTTGTTTCATTGCTTCTTAAGATTTATCTGCCATGGGGACTACCTCCTGGAGCCCTCCCCATCCACCCCCCCGCCCCTGGGTGAAG
>NW_011494727.1:132833-134078 GCF_000754665.1 Bison bison bison
CTCCCCCGCAGCTCTGCTTGCCTGGCCCCTCTGGCCCTGGTGGCACCCAGATGCTGGGCTCTGGGGCTTTGTGGCTGCAAACAGGTGAGAAACAACACCTTTAAATACAGTCATCTAGGGTGGGGCCCTTTAAGAGCTAAGGGGACAGAAAGTCTAGTGTTGGGGGCACAACAGTTAGTCATTTGGGGCTGGGCCATGCCCCCAGGTTCTGGGGAAAGGTGGGAGTGGAGACACATTGGGAAGGGCTCCCAAAGATGGGGGTTTGGGTGAGAATAAAAATCTGCTCAGTTTTTCTGAGTCCTAAGAAAATTTGGGGCAATTAGGCTATGGCTGGTTTGTATTTTTTTCTTTTATATTTGTATTGAGATTTAAAAAAGAACATTCTAGATATGGGAGAAAGGATAGGCTTCTCTCTATGAACAGCAAGATTTGATGGTATCCAGAAATTCAAGAGAATTAAAAAATATATGTATATTTACATTTATTTAGACCAAAAGATGTGTGGGTCCCAGAGAAGCAGGAAGCAGCATCAGAAAACAACTGACACACAGAAACACACGGGTATGCAGTACACACTCAAGCAATGCAGTTTCTTCAGCTATGGCATCAGCAATACCCACCCACCCAACACCACCCCCTAGTAAAAATTTGAAAAGAAACTTTCCATATAAATATACAGTCACCCAGTAACTTTTGCCCTTGAGACAATAAAATAGAAAAGAAAAAATCTCAGGCTGACGTCAGCTTTAAGGCTGCAGTGGCCATGCTCTTCTCCCTGCAGAGGCAGGACCTGCTGTTTTCATCACTGAGGCAGGACGGCCACGTCTCTGCCTCTCACCAACACTACAGACAGCTGTCTTCAAGACCCTGGGGTTCTTCACCAGCTCTCCTTTTTTTTATTTCCCGGAAAGTAGTTGGGATGGAAAGAATTCATTCCTGGATTCCTCTAAGAAGCCCTCTAGGTAGCAGGTGTTTAGTGAGCCTGCAAAGATTCTGGAGCCAGTTTTAGGTGGAACAGAGTACCAGGTGGGGTCTAGGGACCCAGGGTCTCTGCTTCAAGACTCCTGACAGTGAAAATTATAGACCTCCATAGATTTTAAGTTAAAAGGCAAGTGCACTGAGCACTCCTCTCCCATGGGAGATGAGGGCCTGAATCTCTAGCTGCTGCTGCTGCTGAGTCACTTCAGTCGTGTCCGACTCTGTGCGACCCCATAGACGGCAGCCCACCCGGCTCCCCCCTCCCCG
>NW_011494727.1:134178-134356 GCF_000754665.1 Bison bison bison
CTGGCCCGGAGGCCTGTTAACATTTTAAGACCCTTTCTTCAGAAAACTTATTTTTCTCTAAAGGTGACTGGTCAGGAAGCACCCTCCAAAAGCATTAGATAAAGTTGCGTTCCTACAGAGCAAAGGTGTGGTGGGCTATAACAAGAAAAAGAATTAACTCAAGGGTCCCAGGTTACAA
>NW_011494727.1:134456-156693 GCF_000754665.1 Bison bison bison
GACCCTCAGTGACCCCATGGACTGCAGCCTTCCAAGCTCCTCCATCCATGGCATTTTCCAGGCAAGAGTACTGGAGTGGGGTGCCAGTGCCTTCTCCAGAATCTCTAGCTACCCACCCTTATCCCCAGCCCTTCCCCCCACATCTCCAAATAAGACACTGTCAGGGGGACAAACACACTTTGGCAATGAGGCCCCTCCAGAGGCCCAGGGTGTGAACAGCTGCACAGAGGGCTGTGTGCTGTGGAGTCAGCACCTTAGGAGGTGGGAGGGGCGGTGGGCAGAGAAGGAAGGACTCTCAGGTCCTGATGGATCAGAAGAAGGAAAATGGGGAGAGGTGGTCAGGACACAGGAGACGAGAAAACCAAGGATGACCAGAAAAGGGGCAAAAAGCAGAAAATGTAGAAAAGATGAGAGTGGAAAAAAAGAAAGAAGCAAAACAGGGCTTGGGCCAACAAAGAAAACAAGAAGACAGAGCAGGAGGGAAGGAAATGGAAAGGGAAGGAGATGAATGGGGAAGGATGTGAGAAGGGAGAGAAAGAACCAGGAAGAGAACATCCCAAGCTCAGTGAAGAAACTGCAGGTGAAAAGAGAAATTGGGAGCCCCGGGGCCCATCCTTAGTCCCTACAGAAGACTCCAAGGCCAAGTATAGCAGGTCAGCCAAGTAAATCAGCAGGTTAGTGGATGTCAAGATGCCCACAGTCCAACCTTCATCCCAGATGCACAGAGCAAGTGAGTTTTTTAATCACAGCAGCTCATACTGCTGGACCTCAGGGGCTGCCTGCCCAGCTTTTCTTCAAAGGTATAGTAGAATGGCCAGAGGACCAGAGAGCTGGTGTAGAGGAGGATGGAGAGCACGGTCTCCGTTTATAGTAAAAGATGGTCCACAAATATGTGTGTTTCATTGTCATCCTTGAGCAACAGGGTGGACATGGTCCCCAGGGAGAAGCAGATGGAGCGCAGGGTCATTTGTCTTACCATGGCAGAAGTACACTGGAAACGGGTGTCACAGTTTACAAGGATGCTATAAGTGAGAGCAAGAATGACACAGACCAGGAAGATCAACAGGCTCCCAAGCACATCTGGACCAGCAGGCACCGAGCAGGATGTATCACCAGTCAGGGCACAGGTCCAGGCCACTTTGGTGGCATAAAGCACAGAACTGATGAAGGAGAAGGCAGTGGCAGAGATGGCCTGGTTCCAGGTGGGACCCTGGAGCAAGAACTGAACATAGTTGATGATGAAAACAATGAGGCAGCAAAGGGTGAAATAGAAGGCATAGTGGTAGAGAATAGCAGGACAAGGGAAAGTGGGATTGGAGCCCACACAACTCCACTATGAAGACAGTGGAGGGTCCCACCGAAGCAGAAGCACCACAGGATCACAGACCAGTTAACTGTGCACTCACTCCAAGTGTCCATGCTGGCCACCAGCAGGGAGGGCACGCAGGCGGAGAGCAGCTGCCCCAGGTGGAGGAAGAAGCCCACGGTCCTGGAGCCCAGGCCTGAGGAGGTTCTCATGGTGATGGTGACGGTCAGGCAGGTCACCAGCACTGGTGTGGTAATCTTGCTTATTTTACAATAAAATCTGTGAACTACACAGCTCTGGGTTTTGATGGACTGGTTCAGTTTCACTTTGCCTGTTTTGTTCTGTTTCTTTGTTTTTATTTTTCCAGGAATATATGGCCACTCACCCGTAGAGCAGATGTGCTGATTTGGACAATGTAATGAGCACAAACTCAGGTTCTCAGTCCACCAAGGCACCTTATGTTTAATGCAAAGTCTCCAAAACTAGAAGCACGACACACCCCCAGCACACATCCTGCAACCATTTCCTGTTTCTCTTGCGTAAATCCCAGCTGAACCTTGCAGCGTTGGGCGTTGGTTCCCACCTTCTCCCCTAGTTGCCGGCTTCCTTAAGATAAAGTTACTTTTCTTTCATCCAACACTTACCTCTCTGTATTGGCTTTTCAGCAAACTAATCAGAGCCTGGTGACAGTCAGAGCCTTTGTTCAACCAGGCAGGAGTCAGGTCCCCTAGCCTCTGCCCCTCTAGCTACACTTGAGTTGATGAGGAGGCTGCTGTTGGGAAGGTGGGGAGGATCTACAGGTAAGTTTTACAGCTGCTAAACTCATTAGTTTCTGGAATTTTCCTATCCCTCCCCACTGTGACAATGAAGTCATTGTCCACTCCCTTCATTGTGGATAGCCTGTTTTCAGTTTCTGTTGAGAGAAGGAAACTGGCTTCTGAAGGAGCAGCTGAGCTCTTGACTGAGTGAGTAGAGGGTTGTGCACCCCGGAAGCCCCCCATTCCCACCCATTTGGACATAATCTTTGCCCTTTAGAACTCAGACATAAAGAATCTGCCAGCAATGCAGGAAATGAGAGTTTGATCCCCGGATTGGGAAGATCCCCTGGAGAAAAGAATGGCAACCCACTCCAGTATTCTTACTGGAAAATCCCATGGACAGGGAAGCCTGGCAGGCTACAGACCATGGAGTCACAAAAGAGTTGGACATGACTAAGCGGAGACTAACGCCTTCACTTTGAACACCGCAGGAGTGGGAAATGACTCGCTTGCCACTCTGTACTAGTCTCTCCCAGAGAATTAGTTTGTTTGTTTGTAATCTGCTCTAGGGTAACAAGTGATGTGAAGTGCATTGGGGGGCGGGGGAGGGGTGTCTTTATCCATCCCTTCTAGAAGTTCACTGGGACGCATCTTAACAGATTGGCAAAACCAGAGCTATAACCCTATAACCAAGAAAAAAGAGGTTTTTAAATTATAATACAGCCTGGCTCACATATGTTTCTGATTCTGAAAAGCAGTAGTCCCAGGTGGGTCTCTAAATTACTCCCCTATTTTGCAGTTAGAACTGATTTGTCAGAGATCTGGTTAAGTGGGAGGATATTCCACATTTGAGCCTTCCTGTTACTCATAATAAGGATTTTTTCCAACAAGGGCACTAAATTAATTGTACAAAAGGGAAACTAAAGTGTGAAAAGCCTGAACTCTTTACAGAGGAGTCTTTGCAGGCAAAGGAGGGAGAAGAGGGGCCAGCTTCTTAGGGAACTGACTCCACCCCGACCTCTGGGGTTCTTATCCCGATGGCCCAGGTAGAGGTTGCCCCGAGGTCTGTGCCCGGCTCCCCAAGTCTCTGGAAGAAGGAGGGGTCCTAGTGTTGGGGCGGGGCACAGCCTTAGCGTCACCACAGCATGAGGAAGAAAGGGGGTCTGAAGTAGTCTCTCCTTTTAAGACCGTCAGGTCACTCAGCTTGGCCTCCATGTGTCCTCGAGGGTGGGTGGGGTTGGATTTCCACTAAGACAGTTCTCTGCAGGAGGACAGCCCGGTGGCTATTATTGGACTTACACTGTTTTCAACCTCAGACCTACTAAACTGGACAATTGCCAATCCTCTTTACAGAGATTATCCACAAAAAATGGTGGAAACGTTTATTATATTTTTCAACCCGCTGCCCATCATGGGCTGATGCACAGATGTGGGTGGTGATTGTGTTCACAGCAGAGGTGCAGCACTTTGTCCCAGGCAAAGCCCAACATTCATCTCTCAGTGTTTGGCCTCTTGAGGAATGAGCAAACAAGCCTGAGTTGGATAACATGGCTAAGGGGTCTCCAGAAGCTAAAAGAGACAAAGAGGGACCTCCCCTGGGGCATGAGAGACCGCAGTCCTGCTGACACCTTGTTTCAAAACGCTGACCTCTGGAACTGTGAGAGAACACATCTCTGTTGTTTTAAGCCACCAGGCTTGTGATAATTCACTGCAGTAACCCCAGGAAATCAAGATGAATTTCCAAAAATAAAAAGTATATTCTTTGTCATATTTTTTTTAAAGTTTTCGGAAAAGCTTGCTGACCTCCTGCCCTAGAGCATGGTGGTCACATGGATCCCAGGACCTCTTGTTATCTCCTGTGTCCCCCAGTGTCTGAGACTCACGGGGAAGGGTCCACTGATCTAAAGAAAGGTGGTCGTCCAAACGCCCCCAGGAACGAGGAGGGAAGGAAATAAGTAAAGGGGATGGAGAGGACTAGGGCCCCTGGAGAGGACCAGCTGCACCTGTCGGGTGTGGTGGAAAAGCAAGATGCTGTGTGCATGATATTGTTTCATGTCTATAAAATGGAAAAAGAGATATAGATACTGCCTCAAACCATATTTGCATGTATGTACACATGTTTCTACATATGATTTCAGAGCCCATGAAATGTGCTGAAGGCTGTACATGAGGTTGAGGACATGGATGGAAGGGTGGATGCTCGGGTGAGCAGGAGGAAGACGGGCCATGCCTAAGAGGGGAAACCAGGACATGGGAGATGATCATACTCCTACTTTATATCAATTATACATGAGAAGGGACTTCCCAGGTGGTACTAGTGATAAATAACCCATCTGCCAATGCAGGAGACGTAGGACATGGGTTCAATCCTTGGTCAGGAAGATCCCCTGGAGGAGGGCAACACACTCCAGTATTATTATTATTTTTAATTTATATATTACTCCAGTATTCTTGCCCAGAGAATCTCATGGACAGAGGATCCTGGTGGGCTACAGTCCATAGGGTTGTGAAGACTCAGACACAGCTGAAGCAACTTAGCATGCATGCATACATGAGAAGAAGTAAACCACACAAAAATATGAATGGAAAACAATATAGAAGCCATCCACAGTACAATCCACAATCCCTTTTTTCAAACCCTTTTTTCTAAGGGTCTGAAAGCACCTTATAAACAAACATATTACTGTTTTTGCACTGAACCTTTGAACGTTCACACTAAGTGAAATAAATAAAGACTCTAAATTTTTCCCTACCATCTTGTTGGGGCTTCTCCTTTGTCCTTGGACATGGGATATCTTTTTTGGTTGGATCCAACATTCTCCTGTTGATGGTTGTTCAGCAATGAGTTGCCAACTCCAACTCTCCCTGGAGTTTTCAAGGGAGAAAATGAGTGCACATCCTTCGACTCCACCATCTTGTTGTTGACTCCTGGAATGGGCAAATTTAATTCAGATGACCATTATATTTACTACTGTGGGCAAGAATCCCTTAGAAGAAATGAAGTAGCCATCATAGTCAACAAGAGTCCAAAATGCCATACTTGGGTGCAATCTCAAATATGACAGAGTGATCTCTGTTCATTTACAAGGCAAACCATTCAATATCACTGGGATCCAAGTCTATGCCCCAACCACTAATGCCAAAGAAGCTGAAGTTGAACGGTTCTATGATGACCTACACGACCTTCTAGAGCTAACACCAAAAAAAAGATGTCATTTTCATCATAGGGGACTGGAATACAAAAGTAGGAAGTCAAGAGATACCTGGAGTAACAAGCAAGTTTGGCCTTGGAGTACAAAATAAAGCAGGGCAAAGGCTAACAGACTTTTGCCAAGAGAACATACAGGTCATACCAAACACTCTACTCTTCCAACAACACAAGAGATGACTCTACACATGGACATCACCAGATGGTCAATACAGAAATCAGATGGATTATATTCTTTGCAGCCAAAGATGGAGAAGGCCTATACACAGTCAGCAAAAATAAGACTGGGAGCTAATTGTGGTTCAGATTATGAATTTCCTTATTGCCAAATTCAGACTTAAATTGAAGAAAGTAGGGAAAACCACTAGACCATTCAGGTATGACCTAAATCAAATCCTTTACGATGATACAGAGGAAGTGACAAATAGATTCAAGGGGTTGGGTCTGATAGAGTGCCTGATGAACTATGGACGGAAGTTCATGACATTGTACAGGAGGTAGTGATCAAGACCATCCCAAGAAAAAGAAATGCAAAAAGACAAAATGATTGTCTGAAGAAGCCTTACAAATAGCTGAGAAAAAAAGAGAAGCTAAAGGCAAAGGAGAAAATGAAAGCTATACCCATCTGAATGCAGAATTCCAAAGAATAGCAAGGAGAGATAAGAAAGCCTTCCTCAGTGATCAGTGCAAAGAAACAGAGGAAAACAATAGAATGGGAAAGACTAGAGATCTCTTCAAGAATATTAGAGATACCAAGGGAATTTTTCATGCAAAGATGGGCACAATAAAAGACAGAAACGGTATGGACTTAACAAAAACAAGGTATTAAGAAGAGGTGGCAAGAATACACAGAACTATACAATAAAATAACTTAATGACCCAGATAACCATGATGGTGTGATCACTCACCTAGAGCCAGACATCCTGGAGTCCATAGTCAAGTGGGCCTTAGGAAGCATCACTACAAACAAAGCAAGTGGAGGTGATAGAATTTCAACTGAGCTATTTCAAGTCCTAAAAGGTGATGCAGTCCTAAAAGTACAGCACTCAATATGCCAGCAAATTTGGAAAACTGTGGCCACAGGACTGGAAAAGGTCAGTTTTCATTCCAATCCCAAAGAAAGGAAATGCTGAAGGATGTTTAAACTACCATACAATTGCACACATCTCACACGCTAGCAAAGTAATGCTCAAAATTCTCCAAGCCAGACTTCAACAGTATGTAAACTGAGAACTTCCAGATGTTCAAGCTAGATTTAGAAAAGGCAGAGTAACCACTCTGGTGGTTTCAAATTGCCAACATCCGTTGGATCATCAAAAAAGCAAGAGAGTTCCAGAAAAACATCTGCTTTATTGACTATGCCAAAGCCTTTGACTGTGTGGATCACAAAAAACTGGAAAATTCTGAAAGAGATGGGAATACCAGACCACTTGACCTGCCTCCTGAGAAATCTGTATGCAGGTCAAGAAGGAACAGTTAGAACCGGACATGGAACAATGACTGGTTCCAAACTGAGAAAGGAGTACATCAAGGCTGTATATTATTTAACTTATATGCTGAGCACGTCATGTGAAATGCTGGGCTGGATGAAGCACTAGCTGGAATCAAGATTTCCAGGAGAAATATCAATAAACTCAGATATGCAGATGACACCACCCTTATGGCAGAGAGTGAAGAGGAACTGAAGTGCCTCTTGATGAATGTAAAACAGGAGTGAAAAAATTGGCTTAAAACTCAACATTCAGAAAACTAAGATCATGGTATCTGGTCTCCTCACTTCATGGAAAATAGATGGGGAAACAAAGGAAACAGTGACAGACTTTATTTTCTTGGGCTCCAAAATCACTGCCGATGTTGACTGCACCCATGAAATTAAAAGCCGCTTGCTCCTTGGAAGAAAAGCTATGGCAAACCTAGACAGAGCATTAAAAAGCAGAGTCATTACTTTGCTGACAAAGGTCCACATGGTCAAAGCTATGGTTTTTCCAGTAGTCATGTACGGATGTGATAGTTGGACTATAAACAAAGCTGAGCGCCAAAGAATTGATGCTTTTGAACTGTGGTGTTGGAGAAGACTCTTGAGAGTCCTTTGGACTGCAAGGAGATCCAACCAGTCAGTCTTAAAGGAAGTCAGTCCTGAATATTCATTGGAAGGACTGATGCTGAAGCTGAAACTCCAGTACTTTGGCCACCTGATGAGAAGAAGTGACTCATTTGAAAAGACCCTGATGCTGGGAAGGATTGAAGGTGGGAGGAGAAGGGGATGATAGAGGATGAGATGGTTGGATGGCATCACAGACTTGATGGCCATAAGTTTAAGCAAGCTCCAGGAGTTGGTGATGGACAGGGAGCCCTGGCTTGCTGCAGTCCATGGGGTCGCAAAGAGTTGGACACAACTGAGCGACTGAATTGAACTGACCTGATAAATTTTCTCATGTCTGTTCAGGAAGATTCTCTAGCCAAAGGAATTTATAAAAGTTCTTCTTTTCTTTTTGGAGCCTTAAAATGTTGGGATTGCGGATAAGGGCCACATTCCACGGTATCTCCAAAAATAGTGGCGCACAGCCAAAGAGATAAAAAGTCTTTATGGCTTGAGGCAAAACCAACTGGGCTGTGAGGTTTGGAATGGGATAGTCTTGACAGAGTCAGACACAACTGAAGCGACTTAGCAGCAGCAGCAGCAGCAGTCTTGTTACAAGGTCAAGGGTGATGGGTGGGGAATATAGTTCTGGAGCTGTTGCCCAAGTGATTGAGTTATTGGTTCTAACTCCACAGATCCTGAGCCTCAGCAGTCACAGGCCCCGAGACTTTTCAAGGCATCTGATTTAATCCGCCTCCAGAGTGTACGTTGGCTGGTGGGTCCTCAGTGAAGACCACTGCCATATTGGCGACGGGACTTGCCTGACCATCACAACATCATGTCCACCGGTAGGACATCCCCAGAAAAGTGTGGCTTGTACATTGTGTTCAGCTGCCTCCGCGTGCCACAGCTGGTCTGCATCATCTCGGCTTTCTTCCTAGTGCTCGACATGGGGATTCGATGGGGGGACATAAGTAGCTGGATCATGTTCAGCTGGTGCTTCTGTATCATCGGTACGCTCACCATCGTCATACTGGAATTATATAGGTTCCCGACCGACTTTCCTTTCTGCTGGTACAACTTCTCCATCACCTATGCCTGCTATGCTGCCCTTATCTGCCTCTCAGCCTCCATCTTCTACCCCATCACCTACATCAAGTTCTTGCCTTATGATGCCACCCGAAACCGGGCCATTGCTGCCACTGTGTTCTCCTGCATCGCATGTGTGGTTTATGTCATGGAAGTGGCCTGCGTATGGGAATGCTACAAGCTCAAGGAGATCCCCTGCTTCGTGCACACCATGCCAGGCCTGCTGAAGGTGCTGGAGACCTTTGTGGCCTGTGTTATCTTTGCCTTCCTCAGCAACACCTCCCTGTACATAGACCAGCCAGCCCTGGAGTGGTGCGTGGCCGTGTATTCCATCTGCTTCATCCTGGCAGTTCTGGCCTTGCTGATGGACCGGGAAGAATGGGAGAACAGGCTGCCCATCTCCTTCCCCGTTTTTCATCTGGGACTGAACTTGCTGTCTATCCTCCTCCACTTCACTGCTCTGGTCCTCTGGCTGCTCTACCAGTTTGATGAGAAGTATGGCGGGCAGCCCCAGCAGTCCAGCGATGTGAACTGCATTGATAGAACTACCAACGGCATGTGCGCCTGGGAGCAGCGCCTGGCTGTGGCCGTCCTGACAGCCGCCAACCTGCTGACTTACATGGCCGACCTGGGGTACTGGGCCCACCAGGTTTCTGTAGGGACTGGGGGTCAACCCACAGACTCCTGATCCTCTCTGCTCACAGGAGATCTCTACTGAGCTCTGACATCCTCTGATACCCTCTTCCTGGCTCTCTCTCCCTCCTCACATCCTTCCCCATTAATCTCACTCTCTTTTCTGTTTCCTTCCCTCCATCTGCTCTGTCTCCTTCCTGTCTTATGTGATAGCCCCCATTCTCTTTTGCCTCTTTCTCTTGCTTCGCTCATCTTTTCTACATTTTCTGCCTTTACCCCCATTCTGACTCTCTTTGTTTTCTCACCTTCTGTGTCCTGACCACCTCTTCCCATCTTCCTTCTTCTGATCCATCAGGACTTGAGACTCCTTCCTCCTCTGCCCACCGCCCCCTCCCACCTCCTAAGGTGCTGACTCCACAGCACACAGCCCTCTGTGCAGTGGTCACACCCTGGGCCTCCAGAGGGGCCCCATTGCCAAAGGATGTCTGTCCACCTGGGGGTGCCTTAGTTGGTAATTGTCTGTGTGTTTTTTTGGAGAGTGGAGGCAGGTGGTAAGCAACTGGACACTCTCTCCTGGTGGAGCGTTGGAGGGTGGTGTGCAATGTGCCTCCCCTTTAAATTAAAAAAAAAAAAAAGTCTCTGGAGATCGGTAATTCCCAGTTGGCAAATTTAAAGCACAGACCCTGGGCCCCTTGTTCCCTGGGCCCCTGGGCCCCTCCTGGTGCTCAGCCCCACCTGAGATTGGCTCCAGAATTTTTGCAGGCTCACTAAACACCCACTCCCTAGAGGGCATCTTAGAGGAAGCCAGGGGTCAATACCTTCCATCCCAGCTATGCTCTGGGGAATCACAAAAGGAGCTGGTGAAGAACCCTAGGGTTGTGTTGGTGAGGGGCAGCCATGTGGCCCTCCTGCCTCAGTGATCAAAACTGCAGTCCTGCCTCTGCAGGGAGAAGAGCATGGGCCCACCAGCCTTAAAGTGATGTTAGCCTGCTTTTTTTTTTTTTTTTTGCTGTTCTTGTCTTTTTTCTGATTGGGAGGGCAAAAATTACTGGGTGACTCTGTTCTTAAAGGGGAAGCTTCTTTTCAAATTTTCTTGGGCAGGTTGTTTGGAGAGGGGAGGGAGTTGCTGTTCCCATGGTCAAAAGAACTGCATTGCTTGAGTGTGCAGTGACACACAGTTCTTCTTTTTTTTTTTATAAAGAATTTTTTAAAAAATTATTTATTGATTGAGTTTTCGCTGTGCTGAGACTTCGCTGTTGTGAGTGGGCTTTCTCTAGTTGCAGAGCACTGACTCTAGTGCACACAGGTTCCAGTAGTTCTGACACACGGGTTTAGTCACTCTGCTGCATGTGGGATCTTCCCAGACCAGGGGTGTGCCCTGCGTGACAGGTGTTCTCTATCCACTGTGCCACCAGGGAAGGCCACATGTGTGTTTCTGTGTGCTGGTTGCTTTCTGCTGCTGCTTCCTGGTTCTCTGGGACTCCAGCATAATGTGATCTATAAAATGCATATAATTTTTTTTTTATTCCCAGAGCTTTTGGTTCCCATCAGCCTCTGCTGTCAGTCATTGAGAATAGCATTGTCCCTTCTTCCACATTCATAATGCAGCTTTTCAACCTCATAAAAGTGAAAGAAAAAGACAAAGACAAAAAACTCCAGAACCAAATCCACATAGTCTAATTGCGCCCAACTTGTCTAGAGCTCCGAAGGTCCTAGCCAATTCCCACCCTCACCAAAGCTAGGTCTCTGGGAGCCCCTCCCACTGACTCCCATCCACAACTGGACCAGAGCCTGAGGGTGTGGCCCAGCCTGTGACACAAGAGGTTGGGCTCCACCCCAGTGCCAGCATCTTTTCATCTAACACTTAAAGGGGCCGTGACAGCACTTGGATGCCTCTCCAGAAAGGTGTGTGCCTGTGTGTATGCTCAGTGCAGGTATGTGTGTATACATGTGTGTGTGACCATGTGCTTCCCTGCATTGAGACCACAGCCCTTTACAGTAACCGGTGGCTGTGAAGGCCCCTCAATCTCCTGTCCTCAATGACAAAGCCTCGAGCTTAGCCTCCTAGAGTCACCAGGGCCAGAGGAGCCAGGAAAGCAGAGCTGTTGGGGAGGGGAGGCTAAAGACCCGCCTCTGCTGCCCCTCACTCCTGTACTGGGATGAAGCGTGTGATCTTCACCCAGAGGCAGGTGGGGTGGAGGGGGAGGGCTCCCAGGAGGCCGTCCACATCACGGCGAAATCCTAAGAAGGAAATTGTATTTTAAAGCAAGATAAGAAAAATTTAAAAATAAAAATTTTCTCTGTCTTTTTCGGCCTCTTCCCTCCATTCTAGTATGCTTTGTGCATCTGTATTATGTGTTAACCAGCCCTACTCAAGGGCAGAAATACCTACTCAAACATAAAGTTGAGTTTCTCTGGTGCATGCATGTAACTCCTTAGAAGGTACTACTACTTACTTATTTAGGACCTTATTGTCACTAGCTGTGTTACTTATTCTGCCTATTTTACAAGACTCTTGTTTCTTGCATTAACAAATGAGTGATTGAGCCTATAATAAACAATCATGATGACCAAGTGACTTGAAATGACTGATCTGATGTAAAGTTCTATAAGATCCATGATTGTAATAGTGTGACTCTGGATACAGAAAGGAAAGAGGCAACAAGAGGGAGCCGTTTCCTGGAGCTGACACACTAGTAAGGCAGGTGGTCCAGAGGATTTGGCTACTGTTACCAGGAGTGGGTGAGTAACAGCGCATTCAGTGGCCTAACAACAAAATCCTGGGTTGATTTTGGAATGAGCATTCCTAGAACCCTGGGACAAATTGGCCAAAAAAGCCTCCCAAATCTTGTTTGAAATTAAGGTCAAAAAGAAGGGAATTGTGCAGTAAAGAATGTCGCCCATCACCAGCTGTACAAGAATCAAGTCATTAGCCACTGTGGTCACCGACCTATAGTCGATCCTGGAAGGAATTCAGGGGGGAAACTCAGGATGAGGCATTTTGTGCTCTGGGAAAACTGGGAGAACCTGCCCTCAGATAGTGATAGTTTTTTAGGAGAAATTTTTATGAACTCTGTTCTTGCATCTTCTCATACTTAGAAAAGCATGAAAGCCTTTAACTAAAGTATTTTTCCTTGGGAAGAGCAGTAAGCCTCTTCCAAGCCGTGTGCTTGTTTGCATGTTCCCCTTCCCCCAAATCACATACATACTAATCTCCTGCCTTATGTCTTCAGAACAGTTCTCAGTTTACTGAAAAACTAGGACCTGGGTTATAGTTGACAGGTTGGCTTGAATAAAGTTTTTGGTTTCTTTCTTAGATTGACTAGTGATTAATTTTTTTTCATTGAGAAAAGCAAGTGCACATTTACCCCTGTAAGTCTAGGTACAGGATTTTCACATTCTTCTATTTTCCTAAATCAAATTGAAAACAACCCTGGGACCTCACTTCCCGGGAAGATGAAGGTGCCTCTCTGCTTTAGTAAAAGAATTGCCCAGGGTGGGCTCACCTGAGGGGCTCACTGTCAAAGCCTCGTGGTTCTTGAGGGCAGCTGCTCCATCCCCCCTCCTGGGGGGTTTAGCGTCATTTGTCACAGCTCCAAGGCTGGTCCAGTCCCCTCACTGTAGAGCTCAAAAGAGAGTGTAAAGGTCCTCTGCTTAGTCCAACCCTCTCGTGGTAGAGGAGGAGCAGCTGGACCCCAGGGAGGGGCAGGATGTGTCCAGAGTCATCCTGTGTGTGGCAGAGTCAGAGTCAGGACAAGATGTCCTGTCCCCAGGCCAGCTGTCTGTCCACAGCCCCACGATGCTTGTGACAAGTGTGGTAGCAGCATCCTCCAGGCTGGGATTCTGCCCCATCCACCCTCATTCTGCATAAACCTGCCCCATCCCACTGAGGAGAGCACTCATTGCTGCTGAGTCAGTTTCCTCATCTGCTAGAGGGGGGAGGGGTGCCAGAGACCCCTGGTCCCTCCCAGCCCCCCTCTTCCCAGGGCCCCTGGACTTACCAGTCTTGGAAACTCAGACGTGGAGATGGAAGCCCCTGTGCCTCCCCTGTGACCATGCTTCCTCCACTGAGAGCGGGCTGTGCAGGAGGCGTGGAGCTCGAGATGGGGCTGGTGCCATGGCACATGCTACCCTCTGGGTCCTGATGCTCGCTCACCTCAGCACCTACCTGGGAGGTAAGGAGGCTTCCCTAGCTTTTTCCTCCCCTGGGGACATCCAAACCCCAGAGCCAAAGCTGGAGGTTGAGTTAGAGATTTCCTTCAGGAAAAGTTTTCCTTTGGGAATCCTGGTTCCTGTCCTTTTGAGGAAGCCTGAAGCCCTGGAAGGAACTAGGGGCTAGGAGTCAGGGAGCCTGGGGTCACCTTCCAGGCCAGGCTGCAGCAAATACATCCCCAAATACATCTTATGGATGAGGGGCCTGGTGCCATTCTCTGAGTTTTAAGACATTCCATTCTTTCATTAACAGACTGCTCAGTGGCACCCCACTCCAGTACTCTTGCCTGGAAAATCCCATGGATAGAGGAGCCTAGTCGGCTGCAGTCCATGGAGTTGCTAAGAGTCGGACACGACTGAGAGACTTTCATGCATTGGAGAAGGAAATGGCAACCCACTCCAGTGTTCTTGCCTGGAGAATCCCAGGGACAGGGGAGCCTGGTGGGCTGCCATCTATGGGGTTGCACAGAGTCAGACATGACTGAAGTGACTTAGCATAGTGACTATATAACATCCAGCTAAAAATTAGCAGGGGGGTACTCTTTCTGCCCCCTTCTGATACTTATGTCAGAAGCTTTCTCTATCTCTTTTATACTTTAATAAAACTTTATTACACAAAAGCTCTGAGCTATTAAGCCTCATCTCTGGCCCCGATTGAATTCTTCTCCTCTGGAGGCCAAGAATCCCAGCGTCTTTTCATGGTTCAGCAGCAACCTATCACCAAGGGCTCTCCCTTGGTGGCCACTCACAGCCAGACAGGCAGCCCCACCCAACCCAACAGCTTCCAAAGTTCATTAAAATAATAATAATAACAACAACAGAGTTCATGACCCTAAACCCTAGAGCCAGAGCAGGAGAGAACCCTGAGAGGTCAGGCTACACATCCCCACTCTCCCAGACCTGGTTCCCAGGTGGTACCACCTACATCACCTGGTTCAGTGGTACAAATGACAGGCATTGCTGTTGTCCCCTTGGAGGTGCTCAGCCCTTAGGCCAGTGGCTCATCCGTGGCTGCACAGCACAGTAGCCTGATGTAGGCAGCACTTCTCAAACATGAAACCTGTGCCAGGCTCCTGTGTCTATGGAATTCTCCAGGCAAGAATAGTGGAGAGGATTGCCATGCCTCCTGGCAGACTACAGTCTATGGGGTCGCAATGAGTCAGACACAACTGAGCAACTAACAGTTTCATGACACCAAACTACCGTGTTTTTCACTCAGGGGGTTGGGGGGCGGGGAGGGGGTGCTGCTTTACAACAGCAATGCCTGCTATTTGTACCACTGAACCAGGTGAGAAGCACAGGCTGATGCTCTAGAGAGACCCCAGTCAGCCCACCTGACTCCGTGTCTACCTCTGTGAGCTCAGGTCCTGTCCATCAAAGGGCTGAGGAGGGGGCTGAGGTCCCCCATAGGCAGGGTGCCCAGCACCAGGCTGGGGGTGGTGGGGACCTATGAACAGAACCATCACCCCTGTTCCTAATAAAGGCAGAGCCACCCCTGCTGCCCCTCTGGACCCCTGACCTAGCTGGGCCCCCACACACCTGGGGTTGATGCTGCAAATGCTGGGTTTTCTCACTGAGGCTGTGATAGAAGGAGGCATGGGAGGTGATGTTTGTTGAGGCGCTGCTTTGTGACTGGTTCTGGGCTCCGTGCTTCACACATGTCATCTTTCACAGTCCTCCAGTGACCCCAGCCTGGCTCCTGAGCCCCTGTTCTGTCCTCCCCAGCAGACCACTGGGAGCAACTCCTCAGAGAGCAGACCTGGGACAACCCAGGAGCCCTGCTATCACCTATGGCTCTACTCATATCTGGGCAACTCCTGCCTCAGTCGTCTCCTCTGTAAAATGGGGACAATAGTCCCGACTCCGTAGCCACCATGGAAAGAACTGGGCTCATGCTGAACTCTGCTCTAGCCTGTTCAGGCATCCACATGGAGGTCACTGCCTCCTGCTCTTCTGCTCTCAGTTCTGAAAAGAGCAGGTCAGGGTCCACCCCAGGCAACAGGGAGAAGTGAGAGCTGTGCTTCTCAACACCCTTTGCCTTTCGGTGGTTTCTTCCCAAGCCCTTTAGCTGCCCTACTCTGCTTCTCCAGATTAGTTCCCCAGCCCCTCTTCTCACCATCCACCCCCCACCTTCTCTCTGCTCCGTTGCTTCTGCCATCCTGTCCTGGGCCAGGGGGAGGGTGTGTGTCCCCATGTTGTCCTTCATCTCAGCTCACAGGACACCTGCCCTTGTGCCCTTCTCAAGCCTTCGACATCCTGGGGACAGTCTGCTGCAGGGCAGGAGGCTCCATGAGTGACTCTGCCGTCCTGGGTGGTAGGAACCAGTCCCTGGAGACCGGGATAGACCCAGCAGGATGGCAGCGGGAGGAGAGGAAGGAGGAACAGCCTGTGGGGAGTCTCCAGTGTGTGTGTGAGGTGGGAGGGGAGTGCATCTGGCATGGCAGTCCTGGCTGGGATGTGCTCTCACCTGAGCCTGTGGGAAGACATTGTGCGTCCCCTCCTGCCCCGAGGGGGCTGCGTGTGAACCTAGAAATGGGGAGGATGATGAGTGTAGTCAGGACCTCTGCTCCAAGGCTCACCACCCCCAATGCCTAAGCGGTTGACCCAGGAACAAGTGAGTGACCCCAGACTGATGCTTGTCAGGACTGAGAATGCAGGCTGCACTGCACAGGTGCCTCTCAGCCCAGCTCATGGTGTCTGTGAAGAAACGCTGACCCGTGGGAACAGGTTTGGGGCTATGTCTGGACCACAGGACACCAGGTTGAGCCCTGAACCCTAGCCCACCTCCCCCCTGCCACCTGACTCCTTTCACCTGGGCCATGGACCCTGGCCTGGACGTGCCCAAGGCAGAGGAGTCATAGTCTGGAAAGCACTGCTCGGAGGGTTGAGTCCCTGGTTTATACACACAAGGCTTTCCCCACTGAAGTTTCCAGCCAGGATAAATCCAGTGTCACTTCCACATGGTGACCTGTCACCCATCTTCACCTCATCCTCATGTCTCCATCTCAACCCTGAGTTCTTGACTGTCCAGGTTACAAGGCCCCAGTTTCTTCAATACTTTCCCCTTATGTGGAACCTGACCCCATTTCCTTCTGCCCCACCACCCACCCCAATATTGGCCTCCTCCTCCCTTCTCTGCTCACTTTAATTTAGTCACATCTGCAAAGATCTTTTTTTTTTCTCCAAATAAATAACATTCACAGGATACAGGAGTTGACAAGGTTATCTCTCCAAGAAATATTTTTCCAGCCTACCAGAGGGACTGATTGTTTTTAAGGAAATAGGTATTTTTAGACTATTTCCCAAGGAGAAATTCAATAAGAAATTAACAAGAGCAGAAAAGAAATTGCTAGATAAAAATGAAACTGACCTGAATCAACCTGTATGAATTTTTAGTGGACTGTTTCAGGAAAGTCGGTAGGCCAATTTTGTGTCAAAACCTTATTTTCTGTTATTCCCTTATCACCTCGATTAGCAAAAACACTGAAATATCCATGTAGATTGTGTAAAGTTCAAGTGTGGCAAGGAAACAATGTGGAAAAAGATATTTTAGGTAAATGTAAATTCATTAACTAAAGCCCAGATTGCAAATTTAAATTCTGAGAAACAGAATTTGGGGTAATAAACATCACAAGGGACAAGGAGATAGTTTTTGAATTAAGAAAGTAAACAAGAAGACATAACAAGCCCAAACATATATGCATCTAACTATACGGCCTTGGAATATATGAAGCAGGGCAGTCAGCAGAACTTTTTAAAATATGTATTTATTCATTTATTTGGCCTCATCAGGTCTTCATTGCATCACTTGGGATCTTTGGCTGTGGTGCATGGAGTCTCTAGCTGATGCACGTGGGCTCGCTAGTTATGGCATGCAGGCTTAGTTGTTTTGAGACATGTGGAATCTTACTTCCCCAACCAGGGATTGAACCCACATTCCCTGCATTGCAAGGTAGATTCTTAACCACTGGACCACCAGGGAAGTCCCCAGTAGAACTTTCTGCAATGATAGAAATATTCTATACCTGTCTTGTTCAATACAGTAGCCTCTAACAACATGTAGGTATATGGTGCTTGAAATGTGGCTGGTAGGACTGAGGACTTGCATGTTTCAATCTATTTAATTTTATTTAGTTAAAAATTAGGGGACTTCCTTGGTAGTTAAGACTCTGCACTTCCACTGCAGGGGGCACAGGTTCAGTTCCCATTTGGGGAACTAAGATCCCACATGCTGCATGGCTTGGCTAAAATAAATAAATAAAACAAAAGGATATGATTAAAAAAAATTAAATAGCTGCATGCATCTACTGTCCAATATACTGTACAGAAGAATTGGGTTCATGAAGTAAGTAACTCTGAAGTGATAATCACAAGTTTCTTCACATTAATAACCTTTACCCTCTTTCTCTTTATTTCCTGTTCTGACTCCAAAACAGTTGGACCATTCAGACTGTTTGATAACAAGTTAACGTATCTCCTATTTACCTAAATGATGTCATACACTGTCACCGTGATTCACATTTTATCATGCTCTGGGCATTAAAAAGTATTTTCCCCTTTGGGCCTTGTATCAGTATTTGGATGTTCCTTTGGGTTGAAGTCAAGCAATAGTAAATGACCTTTTGCAAACTTATCATCTAGGTTCCCTTGACCCTTGGCTCCTCTCCAACTGTGACCCTCTCTTTCCCCTTACAGACACTAGCTGCCCCAGGAGAAACCTATATTTACCGTCTTTCGTTCTCTTTCTCTGTCTCCAATGCACTGGCTTTTGTCCTGAGAACTTCATAAAAAAGCTCTAAGCAAGGCTGTCAATGACTTTCAAATGGTCACATCCAGTGGACACTTTTCAGTGCTTATTTCATGTGATCTCTGCAGTATTTAACCAAAAGTTTATGTTTAAATTTCTCTTGTCTTTCATTAAAATGTTAATTTTATTTCAATGCTTCTTAAGATTTGCCTGCCATGGAGACTACCTCCTGGGAATGCCCCCTGCTCCACCCCACCTGCCCCTGGGTGAAGATCACATGCTTCATCCCAGTCCAGGAGAGAGTGGCAGCAGTGGGGGGCCTTCCCCTGCGCCTCCCTCACAACTCCACTTTCCTGGCACCTCTAGCCCTGGTGACACTAGGGTGCTGTTTTGAACGCTGGGGCAGGAGGGCCACATCGCTGCCCCTCACCAACGCTGCAAACAGGTGTCTTCAAGATCCTGGGGTTCTTCACCAGCTTCTTTTTTTGATTCCCTATAGAGTAGTTGGGATGGAAGGCATTCACCCCTGGCTTCCTCTAAGATACCCTCTAGGCAGCAGGTGTTTAGTGAGCCTGCAAAAATTCTGGAGCCAATCTCAAAGGGGCTGAACATCAGGTGGGGCCCTGGAATCCAGGGTCTCTGTTTTAAGACTTCTGCCCGCTGGAAATAGTTAACCTCTTGAGATTTTTTTTTTTAATTGAAGGGAGGGCACACTGTACACCCACCTTCCACTCAGATAATTGAGGCCCAATGCCTAGTTACCCCGGAGAAGGCAATGGCACCCCACTCCAGTACTCTTGCTTGGAAAAGCCCATGGACGGAGGAGCCTGGTAGGCTGCAGTCCATGGGGTCGCAAAGAGTCGTACACGACTGCAAGACTTCACTTCCACTTTTCACTTTCATGCATTGGAGAAGGAAATGGCAACTCACTCCAGTGTTCTTGCCTGGAGAATCCCAGGGACGGGGGAGCCTGGTGGGCTGCCGTCTATGGGGTTGCACAGAGTCAGACACGACTGAAGCGACTTAGCAGCAGCAGCAGCAGCCTAGTTACCCATGCCACCCCTAAACTCACACACACACACCAACTAAGGCACTGCCAGGGGTACAGACTTGCTTTGGCAACGAGGCCCCTCTGGATGTCCAGGGTGTGAACAGCCACATAGTGAGGTGTGTGCTGTGAAGTCAGCACCTTAGGAGGTGGGAGGCAGTGGTGGGCAGAGAAGGAAGAAATCTGATCTTGATGGATCAGCAGGAAAATGGGGAGAGGAGGTCAGGACATAGGAGACCAAGGATGATCAGAAAAGGGGCAAAAGCAGAAAATGTAGAAAAGATGAGAGAAGCAAGAGAAAGACAAAACATGGTGTGAGCAAACACATAAAACAGGACAAAGAGCATATGGAGAGAAGGAAACAGAAAAGAGAGAGAGATGAACGGGAAAGAATGTGAGAAGGGGAGCCAGGAAGATGACATCAGAGCTCAGTATAGAAACCTCCATTGACAAGAGGGCTGATCCTCAGTCCTTGACAAAACCTAGCGGGCTGAGATCACCAGGTCGGCCACATAAATCAGCAGGTTGATGGCTGTCAGGATGGCCACAGCCTGTCGATGGTCCCTGCGGCTCCAGCGGCTCCAGCGGTCGGTGAGCCTCAACATGTACAAGACCCAGAATCCCTTGGGCTTGCCCTCAATCTCCTCATCTACTGGGTAGAGCCACCAGAGAACCAAAGCAGTGGAGTAGAGGAGGACGGAGAGCAGGGTCAGCTGGATGGGCAGCCTGTACTCCCAGCTGCCCAGGTTCAGCAGCGTGGCCACAACTGCCTGGATAAAGCAGATCCAATAGATGGCCAGACACCACTCGTGAGCTGGCTCCTTCGGGTGCCGGGAGGTGTTGCAGATGAAGGTGAAGATGACACAGGCCACAAACATCTCCAGCACCTTCAGCACGCCCTGTGTGGTGTACACAGCACAGGTGAGGTCTTTGAGCTTGTCGCAGTTCCACGTGCAAGACAGTTCTACACCATAAAGGAAGCACGTAATGTAGGTGAATGATAGGGCAGCGTTGACGCGGTCTATGAAAGGTTCATAAGGCAAAAACCGGTGTCTCCGGATAGACTGGACGACGAGTAGTGAGAGATAGACGTGGGCGGCGAAGCAGGCATCTGTGAGGGGCATGTGGTACGAGAAATGAAAGTGGGACTGGATATAACATAATTCAACTATGACTATGATGAGGCTTATGGGCAAAGAGAGGAACCAGATGAGCATGGCCCAGATATTTACGTCCCCGTAGCCCCTCTTCCGAAAGCCAGAAGTCACCAGCCAGAAGGCCATACAGCTGGAGAACAACTGCAGCAGGCGGAAGCAGAACCACACCAAGGCCAAGTAGTCCTGGTCTGTGGATGTGGAGCTGGTGGCCATGGTGCTGTGATGGTCAGACAGGTCACAGTCACTGGTTGTGGCAGTGGTCCTCACTGAAGATCCACCAGAGAAAGATCCAGATCCGGAGATGGATTGAGTCAGATGCCTGGAAACGACCCAGGGCCCTGTGAAGGCTGAGGCTCAGGACCTGTAGAATTAGAATCAATGACTCAAGACACTTGGGTAACAGCATAGCCACTCCAGAATGATTCTCCCCACACATCACTGGTGGCTTTTTCAGGAGACTTGTTTTATCCTAAACTCACAGCTAGACTGAGGGTGGCATCAAAACTGTGTATATATTTTTATCTCTTTGTGCTGCTGCTACTGCTTCTAAATCGCTTCAGTCGTGTCCGGCTCTGTGCGACCCCATAGACGACAGCCCACCAGGCTCCCCTGTCCCTGGGATTCTCCAGGCAAGAATACTGGAGTGGGTTGCCATTTCCTTCTCCAATGCATGAAAGTGAAAAGTGAAAGTGAAGTCGCTCAGTTGTGTCTGACTCTAAGCAACCCCATGGACTGCAGCCTACCAGGCTCCTCCATCCATGGGATTTTCCAGGCAAGAATACAGGAGTGGGGTGCCATCGCCTTCTTTGTGTTAGATACCATTATTTAAAGGAATATAGAGTATGCTTCTCCTTTTCTACAATCACAAACCTTCATGATTCTCAAAATTGAAAAAGAATTAAAAAAAAAATAGTTTGGTAGCAAATTTTGACCTGAACAGACCTGAGACAATTAACAATTTTTGTTTATTTCAATGAAAGTGAATGTTCAAAAGTACAGCTGCCAAAATGAATGTGTTTGATCACAAATTGTTTTTAGACACCAGTGGGGTGTGATGTCACATAGAGTA
Organism: Bison bison bison; assembly: GCF_000754665.1. Classification (NCBI taxonomy): domain Eukaryota; kingdom Metazoa; phylum Chordata; class Mammalia; order Artiodactyla; family Bovidae; genus Bison; species Bison bison. The sequence continues at coordinate 155,765 of NW_011494727.1, forward strand.
GATGTACCGTGTTACTAGTCGGAAGCAGAAAGTTTCTGAATTCAGAAGCATATCTGTCCCAAAGGGACTTCAGAAAAAAGATTATGGATTGTAGTCTTTTGGAGGATGTGTCCCGGCCTGTCCTCCCTGCAGCATCACTAGAAGGAGCTGCCATCTGAGGGGACACAGCTTCAACCACAGAAGGGCAGTTTCAGGGGTGAACAGGGAGGAGCCATGAGGTAAGAGCAAGGCCGTGGGAACAGAATGACATGGGAAGTAGGGACTGTTGTGAATCCCCTCCACCCATTTTTGTCTCAACCTGTGACTCTTCCCCACTGGGGAGGGGATATCTCAACCCAGCGTGACTCCAAGGACGAGTGTCTTGGAGAAATCACAGAACAAATTAACATAATGTTTGGCTCATAAGCTCCAAAGCAGCCATCCATGCGCCAGTCTGGAAAGATCTAGGAGTAGTCCTACCTGTGTGGGTTTTCCTGGCCTGGGAGACTGGTTAGCAGCTTCCAAGCAGGGAAGAAGGGATTGGAAATGAACAAGGATGCTGTGTCTGATGCTGATGGGGAGTCTTCCAGGGCATCTCAGGGAGGGACTTAGGATGGATGGATGATCACCCCCTTTTAAGGGCAGGAGCTGAAAGAGGAGGCCCCTGCAGGACCCCTGGGAGGGGCCAGCCCTGAGAATGCTCCCGGGACTTGGGGGGAGGGGGGTGCGGGGGGCAGAGTGGAGATGACTGGGGGGACCCCAGGGTCCCAGTGGCGCTGAGGCAGCCCAGTAGGGGTCTTCTGACCCAGAAGGGATGCAGGCATGGAGCCAACCTTCCCATGGAGGAGGGGCCTGGCCCGGAACTGAGACAGAACAGGGATCTGAAGGGGTTTCAGGGCTGTGACAGGGACACGTGGCCAGAGTGGCAGGGACCCTGGAGACCACGGAAT
>NW_011494727.1:156806-161660 GCF_000754665.1 Bison bison bison
GCTCACACAGGGGCTCCTCCAGGGTCCAGTGTTGGGGGAGTGTGCCTCTCCCTGCCCGCCCCCTCCTCAGGGACAGCTGCCCTGTTTCCAAGGGACTATTTGCTGAGAGGCCCCCAGGGCGGAAGGGCCAGCACCCTGAGCCCCAGCCAGCTTCCTGCCATCAGGGGCCTTGTCACTTTGCTGATAATAAACCCTGGGACAAGCTGAGGCTAGAAAGAGAAACACAAAACAAAGCCTGAGAACCTTCCTGGACTCACAAAGCTCCTTGAGCCCCAATCACCAGTGGAGCCCTGGAGCCTGCTGGCCTCCCAGTGGGCACTGCCAAGGGTGGGGAGGGGCACTGGCGTGAGGAATGCTGGGGGTGTCATGCTCTCTGTACCCCAGTTTGATCCTGGCTTAATTACCTGAACTCACCCTGAGATTCCACCTAAGACTAAATGACAACTTTGGATCCTTCTCATGTCACAGAGGGAGGGCTTGGGGAAGGAGAGGATGAGGGTCTTGCTGTGTGACCCTGGGTCAGGCCTGTGCCCTCTCTGGGCCTCAGTTCCCCGACCTGGAAATCAGCAGCTTTGCCTGAGTCTCCCCAGCAGCCCCTCCTCCACTCTAATCTGTGATCCTGGACATGGTGCCCCCGTCGGAGTACAGCCTGGATGTGGCTGAGCCTTGCCTGCCCAGCAGCCAGACGTGTGGACTGGAAGACAGGGAACCAGGAAGGTCGTGGTCAGGACAGAGGAAGGAGGAGAAGGTGCCAGAAGTGCAAAGAAGGTAGAGGAGAGAGATTGTGGGAGATCCCTCAGAGCTGGATGAACCTGGGCAAGTTACTCACCAGAGCCTTAGTTTCGCCGTCTGTGCAGGGGACTTTAGTATCTACTTTACATTAATTAAATGTATGGAAGCATGTGAAGGGCTTATCAGAGCCCTGGTGCATGGCACACTCAACCCATGCCATTTACCTGTCCCCCTCCCCCTCACAAAGGACCCAGAAGGCCCTAGCCCCACTCTGGACATCAGCATATGCAGCTTGATTTGCTGCAGATCAGGGGCTGCAAACCAGCTTGGACTGGAGGTGTTCCAGGGATGTGTTTGGTTTCCCTTCAGAAAGCGATGGTAGAGAATCAACATTATTTTTTTCCTCAAGTGTTTGGTAGCTGCACAGTGCTCCAATTTCACATGAAAATCCAGATTTCCAGCTCCTTTTCAAGCCTCAGGAGATCCAGTTTCACTGGGCTGCATTCCCTAAAAAGGGGGTCACTGGAGCTGAGCAGCTGCTGTCTCCTTTATATTGTTTTCATTCTCCGTTTAATTTTCTATATTTTCTTTTTCTCATGTATAACTGAACTGACAAAAATTAGGACTATGATCATCTCCCATGTGCCTGTTTCCCCTCTTGGGTGTGGCCAGGCTTCCTGCCTGCTCACAGAAGCATCTGCCCCTCCATTCAGGGAGCATCCATGTCCTCAACCTCATGTACAGCCTTCAGCGCATTTCACATGCTCTGACATCACATTTGGACATGTGTGTACATATATGCACACAAGTTTATAAGGCATATCTGTATATCTTTTTCAGTTTTATACACATGAGACCGTGTCATGCACACGGCATCTTGCTTTTTCACCACCCTTTTGAGGTGCAGCTGGTCCTTTCCAGGGGCCCTAGTCCTCTCCATCCCCTTTACTTATTTCCTTCCCTCCTGGCTCCTGCGGGTGTTTGGACTGACCTGCCTTCTCTAGATCAGTTGACCCTCCCCTGTGAGTCTCAGACACGGGGGGACACAGGATATGACCAGGGGTCCTGGGATCCACATGACCACCATGCTCTAGAGTAGGAGGTCAGCAAGCTTTTCTGAAAACTTAAAAAAAAAAAATATGACAAAGAATTTATTTTTCATTTCTGGAAATTCATCTTGAATATCTAGGGCTACTGCAGCAAATCATCACAAGCCTGATGGCTTAAAACAGCAGTGTATTCTCTCACAGTTCTGGAGGTCAGAGTTTTGAAACAAGGTGTCAGCAGGGCTGCTCTGTCTCTGATGCCCCAGGGGAGGGTCCCTCTTTGCCTCTTTTAGCTTCTGGAAGCCCCTTAGCCATGTTACCCAACTCGGGCTTGTCTGCTTATCCCTCAGGAAGCCAAACATTGAGACACCAGTGTCGGGAACAAGGTGCTGCACCCCCACTGTGAACCCGATCATCGCCCATGTCTGTGCATCAGCCTACAACCGGGGGCGGGGTCGGAAAAAATACTAATGAACGTTTCTACCATTTTTCCTGGATCGCCTGTGTACGGAGGACTGGTGTTTTTATGGTTTAGTAGGTTTGAGGTGGAAAACAAAATCCAATGATGGCCAACTGGCTGTCCTCTCGCACTCAGACCTCCTGCAGAGAACTGTCTTGTTGGAAATCTACCCTCTCCCTCCCCCTCCCCCTGTAGTGGACACACCCTGACCAAACCGAGTGTCCTGTCAGGTCTTAAAGGAAGAAACTATTTCAGATCCTTTTTTTCTCATGCTGGGCAGGGGGTGGGGTGGGGGGTGCCCCAGGTTAGAACTCCCCTGGTGTTAGAACAATAGAACTCTTCTTCCGTCCAGAGACTGGGGGAAGGGGGCGCAGACCTAGGCAGCCCCTGCCTGGGGCATTAGGATAGGAACCACAGAGGTGGGGGAAATTCAGATCCATAAGAAGCTGATCCCCTCTTTTCCCTCCCTCGCCTGCAAAGACTCGTCTGTAAAGGGGGCAGGCTTTTCACAGTTTAGTTTCCCTTTTGCCTTTAATTTAGTGCCCTTGTTGGAAGAATTTTGCCTTTCAGTGCCCTGTTGCTGTTACTATGGAGTAACAGGAAGGCCTGCACATGGAGTTCCCTCCCACTTACCAGATCTTTGACAAATTAGTTCTAAGTCCAAATAGTGGAGGAATTTAGAGACCCATTCAGGGGCCACCATTCTTCAGAATCGAAAGCAAACTGGGCCAGTCTGTATTGCAATTAAAAAAAAGACTTTTTTAAAACAAGGTCATAGCTCTAGTTTTGCCAACCTGCCAGGAAGTGTCCAGTGGACTTCTACAAAGTCTAGAAGTCCACTGGATGGATGTAGGCCCCATCTTCACTTCACCCACTCCCGTGGAACAGATTACAAACAAACATGCAAATTCCTTTTGGGTAGAGACTGATACAGAGTCACAGAAAAGCCAGGTCCCACTCCTGTTCTGTCCAAATTGACCCCAAAGTTCCAAAGGGCAAAGAATATTCCCAAACAGGTGGGAAGGGGGCTTCCAAGGTACACACCCCTCTACTCACTCAGTCAACAGCTCCGCAGCTCCTTCAGAGGCCAGTTTCCTTCTCTCAACAGAAAGTGAAAGCAGGCTGTGAGGAAGTGTTAGGGGAAGCACGCTGACTGAAACCGCCCACCCTGGCCAGGCACTACCCACCCTGGCCAGGCACCATAGTAACCATTTCCGTGAGTTGTTTTACAACAGGAAGTCCTGGTAAGGAACAGGAAACTAATAAGCCTCCATCAACCAGAAGAGTTCGGGAAAGGTCAAAAGGAGGCACCACCTGTCCTACCACCTCCCAGAATCCTTCTCTCTGGCATCCGTCTTGCCTGAACAAGGCACCACCAGGAAGGACTCTGAGTCAGAATGATTGGCTAAAGACCACCCGGAAACTAATCCCATCACCCTAAAACCCGAGACAGCGAGCCATGTGACAGAGCAGTTCTGGGTTCCCTTACCCTCCTGCTCTCCACCCGGGTGCCCTTTCCCAATAAAATCTCTTGCTTTGTCAGCGCATGTGTCTCCTCAGACAATTCATTTCCAACTGTTACACAAGAGCCCAGTTTCGGGCCCTGGAAGGGGTCTGCCTTCCTGCAACAGAAGGACTCGGGAGGGACAGGGCAAGTTCGGAAACTAACACATTTGGCAGCTACTGGCACATCCCTGTAGATCCTCGCTGGGAGCAACTGGCACCTCGACCTTCTCAGAGGCACCACCCTTGTCGCCCCCGGAGGAGGGGGAGGGGCCGGAGCCCCAGGGACATGACTGCTGCCTGGATGGCCAACATTGTCACCCAGCTCAGAATAAGAACTCAGTATTGAGAAACAAGTGTTGAGTAAAAGAAAAGTAGCTTTATTTTAAGGAAGATGCAACCGGGGGAGAAGGCAGACCACTGTGCAAAAGAACCAGCTCGCAGCACTCCAAAGTTGAGCCAGAATTTATACAAGGAGGGAAACAGGAAAGGGATGCAGGCTGTAGGCTGCATTGCTGGAGGTGCTCTGTGCTTCTATTTTTAGAGACTTTACATTAACCACGAGACACCTTTCTGGCTTTTAAACTTGAGTGTGGTCCTTACATTGTCCAGATCAGTGGGTCATTATTCTACAGGTCACTGGTCATATATTTCTAGAGAAAGAAGAACTAAGATAGAAACAGACAAAAACAGGCAGATCCACACAGTCCATTTTTTGGACTGATCAAACAGATCAATACAGATAAAAACAGTCCATCAAACTCTGGAGCTGTGTTTAACTATTCATAAGACTTTGGCTGTAAAACAAGCAAAGTTTTACCTCTGTTGATAGTGTCTGACCATCACCATCACTATGGCAGGAAGCTGCTGGGGATCAGGGTGCTGGCCCTTCAGCCCTGGGGGCATCTCAGCAAATAGTCCCTTGGAAACAGGGCAGCTGTCCCTGAGGAGGGGGCAGGCTGGGAGAGGCCCCACTCCCCCGACACACTGGACCCTAGAGGAGCCCCCGTGTGAGGCAGGACTGCAGCCCTGTCTTGGGCAGGTGACCTGGGAAATTCCATGGTCTCCAGGGTCCCTGCCACTCTGGCCACGTGTCCCTGTCACAGCCCTGAA
>NW_011494727.1:161760-169693 GCF_000754665.1 Bison bison bison
CACAGCCCTGAAACCCCTTCAGGCCCCTGTTTTCCTCTCTCAGTTCCAGTCCAGGTCCCTCCTCCATGTGGGGAAGGTTGGCTCCATGCCTGCATCTCTTCTGGGTCAGAAGACACCTACTGGGCTGCCCCAGGGCCACTGGCCCCCCAGTCATCTCCACTCTGCCCCCTACCCCCACCCCAGTCCCAGGTGCAACCTCAAGGCTGTCACCTCTTAGGGGTCCTGCAGGGGCCTCTTTCAGCTTCTGCCCTTAAAAGAGGGCCGATCATCTGTCAATCCCCACCCTGTCCCTGGGATGCCCTGAAAGGCCCCCCATCAGAATCAGACACAGCATCCTTGTTCATTTCTAATCCCTTCTTCCCAGCTTGGAAGCTGCTAAGCAGTCTCCCAGGCCAGGAGAATCCTCACTCAGGTAGGACTACTTCTAGATCTTTTCAGACTCACATCCGGATGGCAGTTTTGCAGTTTAAGAGTCAGACATTATATTAATTTGTTCTGTGTTTCTTCAAAGACGTTCCACTTTGGAGTCATGCTGGGTTGGGGGGCTCCCCTCCTCAATGGGGAAGAGTCACATGTGAAGGCAAAATTGAGGGAGGGGATTCACAGCAGTCCCTACTTCCCACGTGATCTCATGTCCCCACGGCCTTGCTCTCACCCCAGGGCTCCTCCCTGTTCACCCCTGAGGCTGCCCTCCTACAGGTGGGGCTGCGTCCCCTCAGACGGCAGCTCCTTCTAGTGATGCTGCAGGGAGGACAGGGTCAGATGGCAGCTCCTTCTAGTGATGCTGCAGGGAGGACAGGCCGGGACACTGTGTCTTAGTTTGCGGTGGAAGGAGGCCGTGGCCCTGAAGGCATGTCCTGGGTCGCAGAGCCCTGAGGCTTGGTCCTGGCCTCCCACCCACGGGCCCTGCTGACATGTGGGCTGTAGAGTGAAGTGCTCAAACCACAGCTTTGGCATTGCTATCTGGGTTCCCACTCCTCAGCTTTTAACCTCAGGGAAGTCACTTGAGTCCTCCAGCCTTAGTTTTCTCATTTGTAAAATGGGGTTAGCAGTATAATCTACAGTCTCTTTTCTACAGTCTCAATTCTAGAGTCAGAGTTGAGATATGCTCCAGAATTCAGAGATTTTTAGCACTAGACAGATAACCTGGTGCATCCACTGTATATGACATAACACTGAAAGCTCTTTGCAATTAAACACATTAGTATTTGTGCAACTGCCTAAATTGAACTTTCACACTAAGTGAAATAAATGCATGCATGCTTGCTAAGTTGCTTCAGTCGTGTTCGCTTCTTTGTGATGCTACGGACTATAGCCGCCCAGGCTCCTCTGTCCATAGGATTCTCCAGGCAAGAATACTGGAGTGGGTTGCCATGCTCTCCTCCAGGGGATCTTCCCAACCCCGGGATCGAATCTGCATCTCCTGAGGCTCCTGCATTGCAGGCAGATTCTTTACCCTTGAGCTACGGGGGAAACCCCAAGTGAAATAAATAAAGATCATTAATTGTCTCATGTATGTTTAGGTCAAATGCTTTTACCAAATGAATTATTTAATACTTTAATTTTCAGAGCCTGAAAGGCTTGGGATGTCAGATAAAGCCCATCCTACTCTGTGCTCCTGTAGATAATGACACAGTTTAAAGGGCAAAAATATGTTCATAGTTTGAAGCCAGACCCAACCCAGCTGGGAGTTTTGGGATAAGACAAGTCTCCTGACAAGGCCAAGGCTGATGGGTGGTGAGAACTCTTCTGGAGCGGCTGTGCTGTTACTCGAGTGTCTGAGCCATTGGTTCCAACTCCACAGATCCTGAGCCTCAGCCGTCACAGGGCCCTGAGCCTTTCCCTGGCAACTGACTTAATCCGCCTCTGAAGCTGGATCTTTCTCCGGCGGGTCCTCAGCCACGACCACTCTCATACTGAAGGTGAAGGTGACCTGCATGACCATCGTGACCTCCATGTAATCATCCTGAGGCCTGGACTTCTGGGCCATCATGGGCTACTTCCTGCGAACACTGCAGCTGCTCTCCACCTGCGTGGCCATCTCACTAGTGGGCAGCCTGGACAGCTGGACGGTGCCCACAAGTACCTGGTCCTTTGTTATCTTGTGCTTCTGCTTCGTGGTGACCTTCATCATCCTCATAATCGAATCACTGGCGCTTCATTACTGCTTCCCCTTCTCCTGGGGGGACTTTCTCCTCTGCCATGCCTGCTACCTCGCCCTCTTCTGCCTCTTGGTCTCCATCATTTACCCCGCTACCTATGTCCAGTTTTTGTTTTACACCCCCTCCTGGGACCATGCCATCGCTGCTACTGCATTCTGCTTCATTTCTACTGTGTCTTATGCCACCGAAGCAATCTGGATCTTGGGCTGGCCCCAGACAGGTGATTTCACTGGCTATACAGGCAGCTTGCCATTCCTCCTCAAGATGCTAGAGACACTGGTGGCCTGTGTCATCTTACCCTTCATCAGCAATCCCTACCTGTACATGGACCACCCATTGCTGGTGTCGTGCGTGGCCGTGTACTCCATCTGCTTCATCCTGGGGATCGTGACCATCCTGTTGAACCTGGCTAACTGTGAGAACCGGCTGCCCATCTCCTCCTCCATGTTCCATCTGGTGCTGAGCCTGCTGTCTGTCCTTCTCTACATTGGTGCTCTGGTCCTCTGGCCACTCTACCAATTTGATGAAAAGTTTGGTGGGCAGCCCGAGAGGTCCAGGGATGTGAGCTGTCAACATAGACTTACCAACTATGTATGCGTCTGGGACCAGCGACTGGCTGTGGCCATCCTGACAGCCATCAACCTGCTGATTTACGTGGCCGACCTGGTGTACTGGGCTCGCCAGGTTTCTGTAGGGACTGAGGACCAGCCCGGGGACTCCTGATCACCTCTGCTCACAGGAGGTATCTTTACCAAGCTCTGACATCCTCTTCCTGGCTCCCTCTCTCTCTCCTCACATCCTTCCCCATTTATCTCACTCTCCTTTCTGTTCCCTTCCCCTCTTCTGCTCTGTCTCCCTCCTGTTTTCTTTGGTTTTCCACATTCTGTTTTGCCTCTTTCTCTTGCTTCTCTCAACTTTTCTACATTTTTTACTTTTTGCCCCTTTTCTGGTCATCCTTGGTTTTCTCATCTCCTGTGTCCTGACCACCTCTCCTCATTTTCCTTCTGATCCATCAGGACCTGAGACCGCTTCCTTCTCTGCCCACCGCCCCCTCCTGCCTCCTAAGGTGCTGACTCCACAGCACAAGCCCTCTGTGCAGCTGTTCACACCCTGGGCCTCTGGAGGGGCCTCATTGCCAAAGTGTGTCTGTCCCCCTGGGGGTGCCTTAGTTAGTGTGTAGGGTGGATTTGGGGTGTGATTGGTAGCTAAGGATCAGGCCTCACTTCGTCCTCATGGAGGGGGTGGTACACTGCACCTTGCCTTTAAGTTAAAAAAAATAAAGCTCTGGAGATCAATAATTTCCCTTAGGCAGGAGTGCTAATGCAGAGACTTGGATCCCTAGGCCCTCCTTGGGGCTCCGTCCCACCTGAGATTGGCTCTGGAATTTTTACTGACTTTCTAAAACCCACTGTCTATAGGCCTGTGGACAAAAAAATATTGTGAATCATTTCTGTAAACCATGAACGCTGCTGGCCATCAAGCCTTCAGCCACAGCAGTAGCCCCCACTGGGGGCAGCCCGAGGGGAATTCATGATGGAGAAAGACGGCACTGGCTTTAGATCATTACGATGCATAAGAAAGGAGTGATACTAATGCGCTCAGACTCCTGCACCTTCTGGTCCCGAGAAAAACACTAAAGCTTGAGATGTCTCTTTTTGTGATTAGTGATAATCCTTTGATGTTTGACCACACGTTTCCTTTTTTTTTTTTCCAGCAAAAACTCCCATGTATCCTGGCCCCCTCTCACCTCTTTGGAACAGTTCTGCAGCATGATCTGTGAGGTGTCTCCCAAGCTATAGTCTCCCAATAGAACATAACTCACAACTTAGATTGTGAGGTTTCTTGTTTTTTCATTTCCCTTCAGTCAGCAGTTTTGGTGACTGATGAAGGAGGAACCCAGAGCAGACTTCTCCTAACTCTACAAGGCACTGGAGATTGGGTACCTTTTGTGCCCATCTGCCTCCTCAGAGCGTCCAGATGAATATGGGGGAGGTTATTGGATCTCCTGTTATTAGGTGATTATGCAAAGTTTGATTTGGTGCTATTAAACTCTTCCCTGGAGGGGTAGGTTTTCCTCGGCACTTAGTTCAAGAAGCAGTACCTGGGCTATTCTCAGGAGAAAGACACTAGGAAGATTTTGCTCAGTGGAAACACACTGAGTGAAATGAAATGAAATCCATATTTTAATGGCAAGAGGAGAAAAGATTAAATATAAAATTTTCCTTTCCCTGTTTGGGCCTCCTCCCTCCCCTTATTGGGTATTATGCATCTGCATTAACCACGCCTCCTAAGTAGATAACATTCCTTCTTTATCATATCAAGGATCACAGCTTCTTAGGAGATAAACTTTCTTCTCCTAAGGGGCCACAATGACCACCACACACTTTGTTGAGCTGATCTGGATCATGTTAAGTGTCAGTAATACCTCGCTTGATGGATAACCGTTTGTCCCAAAAGTATAACTGTGCTTTGACCTCCTGGGTAGAACATTCACAGAGTGTTCTGAAAGACTGTCTCCTAGGTTATAATTCCCAGACTGGCCCAAATAAAAGTTTCCATTTGTTTCTTAGACTTTCTGTCAATTAATTTTTTTCATCACAATGGGTTATTTTCAGATGAAAGACACAGAGAAGTGCCTACAGAATTATATCTACAAGGTCTTGCTTAATTGGAAATTAAAGGAAACATCACCCAAAATGGCCAAATTGGTGTTCACTGGACTTTGCAAAATTAATTAGTTTTGCATGTGCAGCAAGAAGAACCAGCTTGATAAAATATCTTTTTAGAATTCTGACCGTAAAGGATCAAAAGCCCTTTAGAAGGATCTTGCATTTCTCTTCCTGCATCTTTGATACGTAAACATAACTGATCTTCTGAGGCTTTTTTTCCCCTGTATTTTAAGAGTTTCCTATATTTTAAGAGTCTCTACCATCCAGAAGGAGCACATGGCAGCCAGTCAAATAGATTAGAATTATAAGGAGATTTTTTTGGTCTGGCTGTGTCAACACTCCTAGCCCATAAGTGCCCTTGGTCACCTTCACCTGTGAGGTATAAGTATCTGCCTATACTGTGAAAGCCCTTTACTTTTTAGGACTACTTTTGAAAAAAAGCTTTCTAGGTCTTGTGAAGGCTATATCCTCTTCTGGGGGCACCTCTTGTATCTTCTTGGTTTGAGTCACTATTAAAATCACTACTCATCAATGGCCAAACAACAACAGATTTTATTTTCTTGGGCTCCAAAATCCCTGCAGATGGTGACTGCAGCCATGAAATTAAAAGCTGCTTACTCCTTGGAAGGAAATCTATGACAAACCTAGACAGCATATTAAAAAGCAGAGACATCACTTTGCTGACAAAGGTCCATATGGTCAAGGCTATGGTTTTTCCTGTGGTCATGTATGGGTGTGAGAGTTGGACTATAAAGAAAGCTGAGTGCTGAAGAATTGATGCTTTTGAACTGTGGTGTTGGAGAAGACTCTTGATAGTTCCTTGGGTGGCAAGGAGATCCAACCAGTCCATCCTAAAGGAGATCAGTCCTGAATATTCATTGGAAGGACTGATGCTGAAGCTGAAACTCCAATACTTTAGCCACCTGATGAGAAGAAGTGACTCATTTGAAAAGACCCTGATGCTGGGAAAGATCGAAGGTGGGAAGACAAGGGGGACAACAGAGGATGAGATGGTTGGATGGCGTCACCAACTCAGTGGACATGAGTTTGAGTAAACTCTGGGAGTTGGTGATGGACAGAGAAGCTTGGTGTGCTGCAGTCCATGAGTTGTAAAGAGTCGGACACAACTGAGTGACTGAACTGAACTGAACTGAACTGATGTACTATGAGTTGGAGCTGAGACACTTCCCTAAAGCCAGGGCCACGTGGCCTACAGGGTCGGAGTAAGGGTAAACAAGCAAAACCATGGCCTTCAGCTAGAGGAAAGGATAAGGCTGACATCCACCTTCACAGGAGTTGGGATTGTTTTTTTTTTTTTTTTAAGTCACTACAGGAGAAATAGAAATCTCAAGTCTTCTCTTCTTGTGGGTTTGGGCCAAAATATTCTTGATCCCTGAGCTCTAAAAACTCCAACCTGGGAAATTAACTCAATTTGTGCCCAACAGGTGATTGGCCAGGAGGATTCTGAGCAAGTGCAGTTCTTCTGGGTGAAGCTCCCAACCCAGGCGGCAGGATCCTCCCAGGTAAAGGGGGGTCCTGTAAAAGGGGGCTCACAGTTTAATGACAAAGTACACGAGGGCTCAACCCACTGTGAGTCCCAAGAACTCCAGTGAACAGACACCAATCTGAAAGAGACAGCAAATAAATACAGTTGATACAATTAATCACATTAGAAAAAGTCACCATGAATAAAGGACAGGAAGATGGGAGCAAGGAGCATATGAATTGAAGAGTGTCCTCCAAAAAAGTCATGTCTACTCAGAACCTCAGAATGTGGCCTTATTTGGAAGTAGGGTCTCTGCTGACATATTTAGTTAAGGATTCCAGTGTGGAAATTGTCCTGGACAGAGGGTGGGACCACAGTCCAGTAACTGGTGTCTATAAGAGAAAGGACAGAGAGATTCACATACATGTAGTTGAGAGAAGATGAGCACGTGAAGGTGGAGACAGAGAGGGAGTTAAGTAACCACAAGCTAAGGGGTCTCCAAAAGCTAGAGGGGGAAAGGACAGACCGTCCCCTGGGGCATCAGAGACAGCACAGCCCTGCTGACCCCTTGCTTCACACTTCTGACCTCTAGAACTGTGAGAGAACAAGTTACTGTTGTTTTAAGGTACCAAGCTTATGGTAGTCTATAACTACTATAGACTACGAATTTGTTACAAAACCAAGATAAATTTCCAGAAAATTTTCCAGAAATGCTTGCCTACCTCCTGCCCTAGAGAATGGTAGCCACATGGATCCCAAGACCCCTGGTCATATCCTGTGTCCCCAGTGTCTGAGACTCACAGGGGAGGGTCCATTGATCTAGAGAAGGGTCCAAACGCCCCCAGGAGCCAGGAGGGAAGGAAATAAATAAAGGGGATGGAGAGGACTAGGGCTGCTGGAGAGGACAGAGGCAGCTGCCTCTGTCGGGGGTGGTGGAAAAGCAAGAGGCCATGTGCATGATAAGGTCTTGTGTTTATAAAACAGGAAGAAAGGTTACAGATATGCCCTACAAACATGTGTGCATGTCTGTGCACACGTGTCTACATATGATTTCAGAGCATTTGAAATGTGTTGAAGGCTGTACATGAGGTTGAGGACATCGATGCTCCCTGAATGTTGGAGGAGTAGATGCTCCTGTGAGCAGGCAGGAAGCCTGGCCATGCCCAAGAGGGTAAACCAGGACATGGGAGATGATCATAGTCCTGCTTTATATCAATCAGACATGAGAATGAGAAAAATACAGAAAATACTAAGCAAAGATGAGCATGAGGAACAATATAAAGGGCTGAGTAAGTGCTCAGCTCCAGGCACAGCCCCCCACTGCTCCCTAAGGGCACACAGCCCAGTGGCACCAGATCTCCTGAGGAGTCAAAGAAAGCCGGAAATGCAGATTTTCACTGAAATTAAAATATTGAGTAGATAACAAACACTTAAGAAAAAAATAACACCAATTCTATATGATCTGTTCTAGAACACACTGTATAGGGAAACCAAGCACACCTTTGGGCCACCTCCAGTATAAACTGGTTTGCAGCCCCTGATCTGCAATAAATCAAGCTTGCATGTGCTGATGTCCAGAGTGGGGCCAGGGTGTTCTGGGTCCTCTGTGAGGGGGA
>NW_011494727.1:169793-170795 GCF_000754665.1 Bison bison bison
ATGTCCACAGTGGGGCCAGGGCCTTCTGGGTCTTCTGTGAGGGGCAGGGGGACAGGTAGCGGGCATGGATTGAGTGTGCTTATGTTCCAGGCCCTCTGATGAGCCCTTCACATGCTTTTATACATTTAATTTATATGAAGTCAATATTAAGACCATTGCACAGATGGGGAAACTGAGGCTCTGATAAATAAGCTTGCCCAAGGTCATCCGTCTATGAAGCATCCCCTCCAGGCCACACAGCCTCCTTGTCACTCTGAGTGTTCATCTCCCCTCCACCTTCTCTGCCCTTCTGACACCTCCTCCTCCTTCCTCTGTCCTGGTCTTGACCTTCCCAGCTCACTGACTTCCAGTCTGCACGCCTGGCTGCTGGGCAGGCAGGGCTCAGCCACATCCAGACTGTGCTCTGACTGGGGCACCATGTTCAGGCTCACAGATTAAAGTGGAGGAGGGGCTGCTGGGAGACTCAGAGAAACCTGCTGCTTTCCAGGTAGGGGAACAGAGGCCCAGAGAGGCACAGGCCTTATCCAGGGTCACACAGCAGGAACCCCATGCCTCTCCTTCCCCTTCCAGCTCTCCCTCTGTGCCATTAAATGAATCCAAAGTTGTCATTTATTCTTAACTGAAATTGAAGGATGAGTTCCTGGAGGTTAGTGAGAAAAAAACTGGGGTACAAAAAACATAACCTCCCCAGCCTCCCTCACCCCAGTGCCCCTTCCCTACCCCGGCAGTGCCCACTGGGAGGCCAGCAGGTACCAGGGCTCCACTGGCAATTGGGGCTGAAGGAGCTTTGTGAGTCCAGGCAGGTTCTCAGGTTTGCTCTGTGTTTCTCTTTCCAGGGTTTATTATCAGCAAAGGTGATATAATAATCTCCTGATGGCAGGAAGCTGGCTGAGGCTCAGGGTGCTGGCCCTTCAGCCCTGGGGGCATCTCAGCAAATAGTCCCTTGGAAACAGGGCAGGTGTCCCTGTGGAGGGGGCGGGCTGGGAGGGGCCTCACTCCCCC
>NW_011494727.1:170895-184695 GCF_000754665.1 Bison bison bison
GCCCCTGTGTGAGCAGAACTGCAGCCCTGGCTGGTGGGACTGTCTTGGGCAGGTGACCTGGGCAATTCCATGGTCTCCATGGTCCCTGCTACTCTGACCATGTGTCCCTGTCACAGCCCTGAAACCCCTTAGGCCCCTGTTCTCCTCTCACTTCCAGTCCAGGCCCCTCCTCCGTGGGGAATGAACAGCATCCTTGTTTATTTCCAATCCCTTCTTCCCAGCTTGGAAGCTGCTAACCAGTCTCCCAGACCAGGAAAATCCTCACTCAGGTAAGACAACTTCTAGATCATTCCTGACCTACACCTAGATGGCAGTTTTGGAGCTTAAGAGCCAAAC
Organism: Bison bison bison; assembly: GCF_000754665.1. Taxonomy (NCBI): domain Eukaryota; kingdom Metazoa; phylum Chordata; class Mammalia; order Artiodactyla; family Bovidae; genus Bison; species Bison bison. The sequence goes on from NW_011494727.1 coordinate 171,232, forward strand.
GTTATGCTAATTATCCTGAGGTTCCCCCATGACATCCCACCTTGAGTCATGCTGGGTTGGGGTCTCCCTTCACCAATGGGGAAGAGTCACATGCTAAGGAAAAGTTGGGAAAAGGATTCAAAGCAGTCCCTACTTCCCATGTCATCTTGTCCCCACGGCCTTGCTCTCACCCCATGGCTCCTCCCTTCACCCCTGGAGCTGCCCTCCTCCGGGTGGGGCTGTGTCCCTCAGATGGCAGCTCCTTCTAGTGATGCTGCAGGGAGGAGAGGCCAGGACACGTGTGTCTTCAGTTTGCTGTGGAAGGAGGCCGTGGCCTGAAGGCGGGTCCTGGATCCCAGAACTCCCACCCACGGGGCCCCTGCTGACATTTGGGCTGTAGAGCAAACCACTGAAACCCACAGTTGATACTTTTATCTGGGATTCCCAGTTCCTAGCCATGCCACCTTAAGGAAGGCACCGGATTCCCCAAGAGTCAGTCTTCTCATACGGAGAATGGAGTGATTATGGAGTACTATCCATAATCCCTTTTCTGAAATCCCTGGGTCAGATCTACTCCAGGACTCAATATTTTTTAGCTTTAATCACATAACCTGGTGCATCTCCCTACATGCCATAATACTCAAAGGGGCCTGGAAGCACCTTTTAATAAAACATCTTAGTATTTCTACAACTGAACTCTTAAACATTTACACTAAGTGAAATAAATATAAACCACAAATGGTCTCATGCCTGTTCAGATCAAATTTCTTATGAAACAAGGTTTTTTGTTTGTTTGTTTTAATTTCTTTTCCAGTTTCAGAAACTTAAAGGTTTGGGGGTGTAGATAGAGACCACACTATTCTGTGTGTCTGTAGATAACGGCACATAGGAAGATCCAAAATGTTCATCATGTGAGACCAGACCCAACCCAGCTGGGGGCCTCGGGATAAGACAAGTCTGACAAGGCCAAGGGTGATGGGTGGGGAGAAAAAACTGTAGAGCAGCTGTGCTGTTATCAGGGGTCTGAGTCACTGGTTCAAACTCCACATATCCTGAGCCTCAGTCATCACAGGCCCCCTGAGCCTTTTCCAGGCGTCTGACTTAATTCGCCTCCAGAGCTGGACTTTCTCCCTCAGTGAAGACCACAGCCGTATCGGTGACACAGACGTGCACCACTATCACAGCACCATGGCTTGTTCTCAGGCCTGGACTCTGTGACCATCGTGGGCTATTTCCTCCGCCTGGGGCAGCTGCTCTCCACCTGCGTGCCCTTCTCGCTGGTGGCCGTTGAGGACACTGCGGGTGGGCATAGGTAACTGGTGCATCTTCATCTGGTGCTTCTGCTTCTCTGCATCCCTCCTCATCCTCCTAACTGAGTTATGTATATTCCGGTCCCGCATCCCCCACTACTGGGATGGTTTTCTCCATGCCTACGCCTTTTACTTTACCTTCATCTGCCTCTCAGCCTCCATCATCTTCGGCATCACCTACATCCAGTACTTGCCTCAGGGTCCTGCCCAAAATCATGCCATCATCGCCACTGCCTTCTCAGCCGTGGCTTCTGTGCTTTATGCCTTGGAAGTGGCCTGGGTGTGTGCCCGGCCTGGCAATATATACTGCTTTGTGCCCACCTTTCAAGGTGTGATCAGGAGGCTGGAAAACGTCGTGGCCTGTGTCATCTTCGGCTTCATCACTAACATTGACTTGTACCAGCACCAGCCGGCCCTGATTTGGTGTGTGGTTGTGTACTCGATCTGTTTCATCCTGGGGGCCGTGAACTTCTTTATCAACGGGTGTGACTGCGACAATGACAGAAGGCTGTCCATTCCCTACCCTGGTTTCCTGGTGGGGCAGACAGTGCTCTCCATCCTCCTCTACACCACCGCTGTGGTCCTCTGGCCGCTCTACCAGTTTGATGAGAATTTTGGGGGCCAGCCTCTAAGGTCCAATGATATGACTTGCAGCAGTGACCTTCCCCCCACACTGTGTGTCTGGGACCAACGATTGGCTGTGGCCATCCTGACAGCCATGAATTTGCTAACTTACATGGCTGACAGCGCATACATGGCCTTGGTTTTTGTAGGGTAACGTTCTGCCCACAAGTCTCGATTCCTCTTCTTAACAGAAATTTCATTACTGAGCTCTGCCCTCTCTGATGTCGTCTTCCTGGCTCCCTCTCTCCCTCCTCACATCCTTCCCCATTCAGCTCACTCTCTTTTCTGTTTCCTTCCCTCCTTCTTCTCTGACTCCTTCCTGTCTTGTGTGGTTTCCCACATTCTCTTCTGCCTCTTTCTCTTGAAATTAAAAGATGCTTACTCCTTGGAAGGAAAGTTATAACCAACCTAGACAGCATATTAAAAAGCAGAGACATTACTTTGCCAACAAAGGTCCATCTAGGCAAGGCTATGGTTTTTCCAGTAGTCATGTATGGATGTGAGAGTTGGACTATAAAGAAAGCTGAGTGCCAAAGAATTGGTGCTTTTGAACTGTGGTGTTGGAGAAGACTCTTGAGAGTCCCCTGGACAGCAAGGAGATCCAACCAGTCCATCCTAAAGGAGATCAGTCCTGGGTGTTCATTGGAAGGACTGATGTTGAAGCTGAAACTCCAATACTTTGGCCACCTGATGCGAAGAGCTGACTCATTTGAAAAGATCCTGATGCTGGGAAAGATTGAAGGCAGGAGGAGAAGGGGACGACAGAGGATGAGATAGTTGGATGGCATCACTGATTCAATGGACATGAGTTTGGGTAAACTCCAAGAGTTGATGATGGACAGGGAAGCCTGGAGTGCTGCAGTCCATGGGGTCACAAAGAGTTGGACATGACTGAGCAACTGAACTGAACTGAACTTGCTTTTCCATCTTTCCTACATTTTCTACTCTTTGTCCCTTTTCTGATCTTTCTTAGTTTTCTTATCTCTTGTGTCCTGACCACCTCTCTCCATTTTCCTTCTTCTGATCCATCAGGACCTGAGACTCCTTCCTTCTCTGCCCACCACCCCCTCCCACCTCCTAAGGTGCTGACTCCACAGCACATGGCCCTCTGTGCAGCTGTTCACACCCTGGGCCTCCAGAGGGGCCTCACTGCAAAGCGTGTCTGTCCCCTGGCAATGCCTTAGTTGATGTGGGTGAGTATGGGGCAGTGAGGTTGGGGGGCAGGCTGGATAGGGATTGGACCCTCTTTCTCCCAGTGGAGGGAGGTGTCCACTCCACCTTTCCTTTAAGTTAAAAAATAAATCTCTGGAGGTCCATAATTTCTAGCAGCAAGAGGATTAAAGCAGAGACCCTGGGTCCCTGGGCCCAACTTGGTGCTCCAGGTGTTCCAGCCCCACCTGAGATTGGCTCCAGAATTTTTGCAGGCTCACTGAACACCCACTGCCTCGAGGGCATCTTAGTGGAAGCCAGAGGTAGATACCCTTCCATACCAACTACTCTCTGAGGAATCAAAGTAGGAGCTGGAAGAGAAACCCAGGGTCTTGAAGACACCTGTCTGCAGTATTTGTGAGGGGAAGCAATGTGGCCCTCCTGCCTCAGTGATCAAAACAGCAGGTCTTGCCTCTGCCGGGAGAAGAGCATGGCCACTGCAGCCTTAAAGCTGATGTTAGCTGGATTTCTTTTCTGATTAGAAGAACACAAGTTACTGGGTGGCCCTATTCTTAAGGGAGAAGGTTCCTTTCATTTTACTTTTTCTGGCATGGTTTGAACAGGATGGGGATTGCTGCTGCCAGTCAAGGAAACTGCATTTGTTGAATGCGTGCAGCACACACGTGTGTTTCTGTGTGCCAGCTGCTTTCTGACGCTGCGTCCTGTTTCTTTGTGACTCAAGAATAATGAGATCCATGTAAATGTGCATCATTTTAAAAAATTCTTGGAGCTCCTGGTACCCATCAGTCCCTGCAGTCAATCACTGAGAGAAGCTTTGTCCAGAGGTGGTGTCCCTTGTACCACGTCTATAATGTTAGCTTTTAAACCTTTAGCTCAGAGAGTAAGGAATCTGCCTCCAATGCAGGAGCCCTGGGTTTGATCCCTGGGTCAGGCAGATCCTTTGGAGAAGGGAACAGCAACCCTCTCCAGTATTCTTGCCTGGAGAATTTCATGGACAGAGGGGCGTGGTGGGCTACAGTCCCTGGGGCTGCAAAGAGTCGGACACAACCAGCACATACAAGATAAAAGAAAACATATGAAATCCGCAGATCCTAATTACCCCAAATTTGCCTGGAGCTCAAAGCTGCCAAGCAGACTTCCTCCTCAAGCAAGCAAACAACCCTCTCAAGGAAACCCTCCCTGAGTCTCTATTCCCCTGTCTCCACCCCTCCAGCCCACCATTTACCACCCCGGCCAAATCCTAGAGAATGGCCCAGTGTTAGGAAAGAAGAGGTGGGCCCCACAGTAATGCCCAGCATCTGGTCCCCTAGCTCTTAAAGGGGCCCTGCCAGCTCCCGGGTGCCTCCTTTTAAAGGTGTGTGTGTGTGTGTCTTTGTACATGCTGAGTGTGTGTGTGTGTGTGTGTGTGTGTGTGTGTACTCTCAGCCACAGAGCCCCAGAGCCCAGCATCCTGGCATCACCAGGGCCAGAGGGGCCTGGCAAGCAGAGCTGTGGGGGAGGGGAGGGGAGGGGAAGGCCCCCCTCTGCTGCCCCTCACTCCTGTTCTGGGATGAATCGTGTGATCCTCACCCAGGGGCGGGTTGTATAGTTGGGGAGGGCTCCCAGGAGGCGTTCCCATGGCAGAACAGTATTAAGAAGTAATGTAGTAATTTCCATATTTTTAGGAAGACAAGAAAAAGATAAATGTATTCTCTGCCTGTTTGGCCTCCTCCCTCACCTCTAGTGTGATTGTGCATCCATGTTACATGTTAACTAATCTTCCCTAAGGGCAGAAATACCATAAAGATGAATTTTTCTTCTTCTGGTGCAGCCATGTAACTCCTTAGGAGATAACAATGCTTACTTATGACTTTATTAATACCACAAATTCTATTGCTTGTATTCTGCCTATTTTACTTTTATATGAATTTTTCTTGTATTACCAAATGTTTAACAGAGCCTATGATAAAAATAATGATGACCAAGTGACTTGCAACAATTGCCCTGATGGATAGTCTGTAAGACCCATGATTATAACAGTGTGACTCTAGACATGGGAAGAAGCAACAGGAGGGAACCATTTCCTGGAGGCTGAGGGACTCGTAAGGCAAGTGGCCCAGAGGAGCTTGCTACTGTTTCTAGGACTGGGTGAGTAACAGCATTTGAGTGGTCTATCAGTCAAATTCTTAACTCTTGAGACAAATTGGTCAAAGATGCCTCCCAAATTTTATTGAAAATAAAACTAGAATGGACAGGATTATGTAATAAAGAATGTTGCCCACCACCCAGGTCGACAAGAATCAAGTCATTAGCCACGGTTGTTGCTGACCTAGTATCCATCCTGGAGGGAAATCAGAGTGAAGGTCAGGATGAGGTGCTTTGCTCTCTGGGAGACCTGGCAGAACCAGCCCTCAATTAAATATGACAGGAGAAATATTTATGAACTCAGGGACTTGCATCTTCCCATACTTAGAAAAGCACTAATCCCATTAACTAAGGTATCTGTTCCTCTCAAATAGCAGTCACCTAAAAAGACCTGGTTGCACGGACCCTCTCACCAAAATCACATACATATTTGTGTATGTATGTGGCATGTTTAGAAAGTAGAGACATCACTTTGCTGACAAAGTCCATCTCGTCAGGCTATGGTTTTCCCACTAGTCGTGTGCACATATGACAGTTGAACCATAAGGAAGGCTGAGTGCCCAAGATGCTTTCGAATTGTGGTGTTGGAGAAGACTGTAGGGTGTCCCTTGGACAATAAGGAGATCAAACCAGTCCATCCTAAAGGAAATCAGTCCTGCATATTCATTGGAGGGACTGATGCTGAAGGACTGAAGGACTGAAGCTCCAATACTTTTGCCATGGGATGTGACGAGTTGACTCAATGGAAAAGCCCCTGATGCTGGGAAGATTGAGGGCAGGAGGAGAAAGGGGAGACAGAGGATGAGATGGTTGGATGGCATCATCAACTCAATGGACAAGTCTGAGCAAACTTGAGAAGACAGTGAAGGACAGGGAAGCCTGGTATGCTGCAGTCCATGGAGTTGCAAAGAGTTGGACACGCCTGAGCAACTGAACAACAATGACAAATGGTTTTACAAAATAATGGCTATATTTCCCCTCAGCTGTTTACTATATCCTTGTAGCTTATTTATTCTACACATAGTGGTTTGCATCTCTCAATCCTCTGTTTCACCCCTGCCTCCTCTCTCTCCCCACTGGTAATCACTGGATCTCTGTATCTGTGAGTCTGTTTCTGTTTCATGGATAAGTTCGTTTATGTCATAGTTTGGACTCCACATACAAATGATGTCATATGGTACTTGTCTTTGCTTTCTGACTTTCTTCACTTACTATGAGAATCTGTAGGTTCATGTTGCTAAAAATGGCATTATTTTAATATTTTGTTTATTTCACATATGGAAATGGGGGGCAGATTTGCATCTATGAAATATGGAATATTATATATTTCACATATGGAAATAAGGGGGAAGATTTCCGTCTGTGAAATATGGAATTTTCTATATTTCCTGTATGAAAATATGGTGGCATGTTTCATATGGGAAAACAGAATTTCCCATATTTCACTTGTGAAAATATAGGGGCATATTGCCATATATGAAAATAGAATTTCTTATATTTCCTGTATGAATATAATGGGGCATATTGCCATTTATGAAAATAGAATTTCCTATATTTCATGTATAAACATATGGGGGCATATTTCATATATATAAATAAAATGTCCCATATCTCATATATGAAAATACATAAAATTTCCTATATTTCATATATGAGAATAAAATATGGGTGTGTAGTTCATATATGAAAATAGAATTTTTCATGGTTCATATATGAGTATATGAGCAGTTCTAAAGCTTCTGATTTAGTAAATCAGTCCAGGAACCACAGTAAAAATCATTGTGCCTTTTGAGTAATGCTTTTAAAGACTTGAGATAATTGTTGTAACTCAAGTACACTGTCTTACATCTCAATATATACATACAAAAGTCTCAATTTGAAATAGTAAGATTTCTAAGTGACTCTATTTTAGAGAAATGTGAAATGAAATAACAATGTAGGCATCAAAAATAATGCTAAAATGTTTTATCAGAGAACACTGACAAAAGCAACTCAACTTAAAAAAAAAAACATATTTATCCTGTAGTTAGATTTATTGGCTTGACTAGTTCTTCAGGAAGCAAAAATTAAAAGAGTAAATCTACTTCATGTGATTTTTTAAAATCTCATCAAAGTTAGTTTCTTGATAACATCTTTTATTTTTACAAATTTCCCCTTTTTATTTTGCTAATTTTTTTCTGTTGATTATTTTTTGTATTTATAGCTAGCCTTCAACTATTTTTTAATGAAGTATAGTTAATTTACAGTACTATATTTGTTTTCAGTGTACAAAATGCTCATTCAATGTTTTTACTGACTATACTCAATTTAAAGGTATTACAAAATAATGCCTGTATTTCCCTCTGCTGTATGCTTGTAACTTATTTATTTTATATTCAGTGGTTTGTGTCTCCTAGTCCCCTAGCCCTGTATTGGCCCTCCCACCTCCCTCTCCCCACTGGTAACCATTAGTTCTCTGTATCTGTGAGTGTTTCTGTTTCACAGATAATTTTATTTGTGTCATATTTCACGTTCCACATATACATTTTCTCACATGGTATTTGTGTTTCTGACTTACTTCACCTTCATGATAATCTCAAGGTTCATGATGCTGAAAATGGCATTATTTTAATCTTTTCTTTATTTTGTATATGAAAATATGAATGGATATTCCATACATGAAAATAGAACTTTCTAGATTTCCTGTAAGAAAGTATGGGTGCATATTTCCATATGTAAAAATTGATTTTTTATATTTCCTATTTGAAAATAAAATTTCCTATATTTTCTATATGAAAATATGGATGTATATATCTATATATGAAAATCTAATTTTCTGTATTTCCTGTCTGAAAATATGGGTGCAGATCCTAGGGTTAGCCCTCTAGATAATTTTTTTTTCTGGCATTTGGAGACAGTCACTGTGGGTGTTGCCATTGTCCTTTCCCAAGACAGAGGAGGGGCATTCCCTCCCTTCCAGCTGCTATCCTGTATCTATTGTTTGTAGATTTTTGATGGTGGCCCTTCTGACTGGTGGGGATTGAGTCCTTATTGTCTTTTTTGATTGTCATTCCTGAGGTAATTACAGATGCTGACCGTCTTCTGTGGTGATTTGGTGTTTGGGGTTTTTCCCCCTTCAAATCGTGGGAGGAAAATTTACCTGTGGCAAGTGGCTTCTAGAAAGTTGGTTGTGTTTGGAATTTATTTCGGCAGTACTTGCCCCAGGACATTTCTTGAGTATAGCTGTCGTGAACAGCCCGCCAGGCTTTCTGAATTGGAGGTGCCAGCAATGGCACCCCACTCCAGTACTCTTGCCTGCAAAATCCCATGGACGGAGGAGCCTGGTAGGCTGCAGTCCATGGGGTCGCTAGGAGTCGGACACCACTGAGCGACCTCACTTTCACTTTTCACTTTCATGCACTGGAGAAGGAAATGGCAACCCACTCCAGTGTTCTTGCCTGGAGAATCCCAGGGACTGGGCAGTCTGGTGGGCTGCCGTCTCTGGGGTCGCACAGAGTTGGACACGACTGAGGTGAGTTAGCAGCAGCAGCAGCAGTGAGCACCAGCGGTCGAGTTGAAGTTACAGGAAATGTCCACAAGGGGACAGCCGTTTCTCACGCCCGCCTCTGGACCCTCCAGTAAGGAGAGTCTAGGGAAAGTTGGCTTCCTGGGATGTGAATTAGAGTGGACTGTGCCTGACCAAACACTTAAGGTCTGGTGGCTCAGTACTTCTTCCCACTAAAGCTTCACAACCCTCCGTTCCTCGTCCTATGCAGGGCCACAGCGTCCTGCTGAGGGTGCTGAGGTGCCAGGAGGCAGCACTCTCAGGAAGGAGGCTTGAGTTGGGAACCTCAGCACCAGGAGACGTGGTGGCTAGGTGTCTATTGCCCCGAAGGTCCTCCAGCCCTTGGTCCCACTCGAGACTCTGGTCCCAGCCAGAACACAGCAGACAATAGGTCTTTAAAAAGGGTTAACCGAAGGGCACCGTGCCAGGCTGGGTGGACCCCACCCCGTCCAGCAGTGGGACCGAAGGCTGCTCAGCCTCCAGGGATAGGATAGCACCCCACATTAGGGAGGCTGGAGATAAAAGAGTAGGCACCGCTCTTCTTTCCTTTTCTTCAACATATTGCTGATGCTACCTTGCAGTATAGTTGGTTTGCTGCCAGGGTACAGCCACCTGGTTCAGGCAGGACGTATCCATGGAGTGTATTTGTCCTTTTTCAGATTCTTTTGCCATAGAGTTTATTGCAGAAGGTTGAGCAAGGTGCTGAGCGTCAGGTCTTTGGGGATTATCTATCTCACATGCAATTTTCTCTGTATATGAGGAAGGAAGGAAGGAAGGAAGGAGATAATCCTTGTGGAGTGTCTCTTAGAGACACATATTTCTGGGTATAGGTCAGAAATAGAGATTTCTGTGTGTATGCGAAAGGAAGGAAGCTGATAATCCCTGTGGATTACTGATTACAGATACAGATTTGTGCCTGTGTTAGTCAGACAACAATAAGGAGAGAAGTTTCAACCTTCAAACAGCACTGGTGGGAATGGTGAAATGGTGCTGCCATTTTGGAAAAGTCTGGCAGTTCCTCAAAATATCAAACTTGGAGTCACCACATGACCCAGCAATTCCACTCTTGCGGCTAAACCCAAACACTTGTGCACACATGTTCACAGCAGCCCAGTTTCCAACAGCCAAATGGGGGAAACCACCCAAATGACCATCAATAAGCAATCAAACAGATACACACAGTGGGGTCCATCCACACAGTGGAATATGACTCGGCCATGAAAAGGAGCGAAGCTCCAACACAGGCTACAGTGTGGATGGACCTTGAACACATGATACTCAGTGAGAGAAGCAGACACAGGAAGACACACAGCACGTGATTCCATTTATAGGCAATGTCCCAAACAGGTACATCCACAAAGAATGAAAGTGGGTTTGTGGTGGCTAGGGGATAGGGGAGGGGAGTGGGTGGATGGATGGATGATGGATGGGTGGATGGATGGATGATGGATGGATGGATGGACATGAAAGGTTGTTGCTGAAACATGAAAGACACCAGGATTCTTGGCCTCTGGAGGAGAAGAATTCAATCTGAGGCCAGAGACGAAGCTTGATCACTCAGAGCTTCAGTGTAATAAAGTTTTATTAAAGCATAAAAGGGATAGAGAAAGCTTCTGACATAGACATCAGAAGGCTGCAGAAAGAGTCTTTAGCTGGATATTATATAGCTACTAGCAGTCTGCTAATTAAAGAAAGGAGTTATCTCAAAACTCAGAGAATGGCACCAGGCCCCTCACCCAGAACATGCATTTTGAGATAACACTGGCACCAGGTGAGTCATCCCGGGCCATGAAACGATTGACATAAACCTTGAAGAAAGGCAGATTTCCACACAAATGTATCGTTTCATTAACACAGATTAGGAGAACAATGTATGAGTATAACCTACCAGTTTATCAAGTGGGTTCTGAGCCTTTAGGCGGAACCGACTTGAAGACAGAGTCCGGGGTAAATGCATAGCACATTAACATAGCTTAAGACAAGCATTTCCATAAGAAAAATGCATTGGTTAGCTCAAGGTTTGAGAAAAGTTAAGTTTAGGTAGAACTGGGTGTCATTAAGGCAACACAAAATTTTAAGAGAAACCTCTTTTTATATTTGTATAGACAAGGGGAAAAAATATAACACTAGTTTGTTTCCTCTTGCAGCCTATTTCCTCCATTTAGAGACCCCTGGCCTTCCTGCCTGTTACCTTCTCATCCCCACTTTTCTTCTAGGAGAATTATGTTGCCTAGGGAAAGGGGCTTCGTTCTCATTCCATATCTGCTTCTGAGCTGATAAGGGGCATTGTCCCTAAATTGGTGAGGCATCCTATTCTCCTAACCCTCAGGCTCCAAGTAGTAGATGGAGGAAGCTGCTGCAATTACAGGAGTTTGAGCAACCATTTGTAACTTAAAAGCCTTCATGCAAATAGAAACAAATCCAGCTACACAGTTACGGATGCAGGGAGAAAACAGCAAAAACAGAACAATCAGAATTATTGTAATTAAGATAGTTTTCCACCATGGGGAACTAGTTAATGTCCAAAGTGAGGCAGTTGAGTCTTCAGGAGTATCCATAGCCTGAATCATCTTGTTCATGTGTTTAGTAAAATGAGTAACATTCGTGCTCGTATCAGGTATATATGTACAGCACTGGGTATGAATAATGGCACAAGTTCCTCCCTGTGCAGCTGTCAGAATATCTAAGGCCAATCTGTTTTGTAAAACCACCTTTCTAATTTGTATTTGTTCAGCATTAAGAGCTGAAATAGCTTTTTGAGAATCTTGCGATGCCTGTTGAGTAAAATTAGTCAAAGCATCCACTTGTAGCATAACATTTGTAGTTCCCAGAGAGGGAACAAACACTGCAGCCAAATAATTACACCAGTGAAACACAGACCTTGCCCACCGAGTTTTAAGGTGCGGTAAATTAGCAGGCTTTTCTGGAAGCTCTGAAAATATGAAACCGTGAGTAAAAGCTAGACCTAGGGGGCATCTCCCTATCTAGCCAGGGGGGAGCCATGCCCATAGGTAAGAGCCACATATTCAATATGTCCCTTTTGGAGCAAGCCAGCGTGACTGAGATATCCAGTCCCAATCAATGCTTGGCCAGGCAAAGGGAGGACCTGAACTGGGGTTGGAAAACACGGGAAAGATTACATTACACATTTCCTGAGTCAAAAATCCCAATTGTTTCCAATCGTTGTAAGTTGCTGGACCTTTAGTATAGGCTTAATTCTCTCAGGGCCTATGGTCCTGGTCCCTTCTGATATGATTAGGTCCAGATAGCTCACAGATTGTTGACAAAGCTGAGCCTTTTCCCTTCATGCCTTGTAACCGCAGCCTGCCAGAGAGTTTAAGAAATCTTCTGAGGCTTGTGAACAAGCTTCCTCTCTCAGCACAGAGCAGAATATCATCTATATATTGTAGTACCACTGCTTCGGAGCTATTCAAGTTTTGTAGATTTCGTGACGAACTTTGCCCAAATAGGTGAGGGCTGTCACGAAATCCCTGGGACAAAAATGTTCAGGTTAAGTGAAAAGCGGGCTGCATAGGGTCTTCAAAGGCAAATGGAAATTGACTTTCCTCCGCCAAAGGCACTGAATGGAAAGCATCTTTTAAATCAATTACTGAGGAATATTTGGCTCGTTCAGGAATTTCAGACAATAGAGTATAAGGTTAGGCACCACGGGGTGTAAAGAACTACAGTCTCTATTATTCATAAATCTTGAACTAGTCTCCATTTACTATTTGATTTCTTTATACCCAAAATAGGAGTGTTGCATGGACTGTTACAGGGAATTAATAGCCCCTGCTCCTTTAAATTCTCAGGGATAGGTTTTAACCCTTCCTTAACCCTTCGGCAACCCACTCCAGTACTCTAGCCTGGAGAATCCCATGGACGCAGGAGCCTGGTAGGGTGCAGTCCGTGGGGTCACTAAGAGTCGGACACAACTGAGCGACTTCATTTTAACCCTTCCTCAGGTTTCAGTGGGTACTGCTTCTTATATGGAAATAAGTGTGGGTCTTCTTTAAGCTCTGGGGATCAAATCTATCCTAGTTTTTCAGGATACAGTTCAAAGGAGTGAGGCCGAAATTGTTAGTTCCCATCTGTAAGAGAGAGCAAAAAAGCATTGGAGACCCCTGGCCTTCCTGCCTGTTATCCTCAGATGGATGGATGGATGGGTGGATTTGTTGCAGGAAAGGGGACCCCTTCCAGGGTCCAAAACTGGGCTCTTGTCTAACACTTAGAAATGAATTGTCCGAGGAGATACATGTGCTGACAAAGCAAGGGATTTTATTGGGAAAGGGCACCCGGGTGGAGAGCAGTTGGGTAAGGGAACCCAGGAGAACTGCTCTGCCGCGTGGCTCGCAGTCTCGGGTTTTATGGTGATGGGATTAGTTTCCAGGTGGTCTTTGGCCAATCATTCTAATTCAGAGTCTTTCCTGGCGGCGCACGCATCGCTCAGCCAAGATGGATGCTAGCGAGAGGGATTCTGGGAAGTGGACGGACACGCGGTGTCTCCTTTGGACCTTTCCCGAACTCTTCCGGTTGGCTGTGGCTTATTAGTTCCGTGTTCCTTATCAGGATGTCCTGTCAGAAAACAACTCATGCAAATAGTTACTATGGTGCCTGGCCAGGGTGGGCGGTTTCAATCAGTGTGCTTCCCCTAACAGATTGATCTGTGGGTGGATGGGTGGGTGGATGGATGAATGGATGATGGATGGATGA
>NW_011494727.1:185217-188462 GCF_000754665.1 Bison bison bison
ATTCAAGTTAATCATTTTATGGCCCAGGATAAGCCATTTGGTGCCAAGATTATCCCAAAATGCATCTTATGGGTGAGGGGCCTGGTGTCATTCTGAATTTTAAGACATTCCTTTCTTTTATTAACAGGCTGCTAGTGACTATATAACATCCAGCTGAAGACTAGCAGGGGGGTACTCTTTCTACCCCCTTCTGATGCCTATGTCAGAAGCTTTTTCTATCTCCTTTATACTTTAATAAAACTTTATTACACAAAAGCTCTGAGCGATCAAGCCTCGTCTCTGGCCCCGGATTGAATTCTTCTCCTCGGGGGGGCCAAGAATCCCGGTGTATTTGCGTGATTCAACAACAACCTTTCACTACAATGGGGATGAACTCGAACACACAATGCTCAGAGAGAGAAGCAGACACAGAAGGACGCACTGTCTTAGTCTGCCTGGGCTGCCATAGCGAAACAGAAGGCTGGGGGCTTCAGCAACAGGAATGCATTTCCTACAGTTCTGGAGCCCAGACGTCTGAGATCAGGGCGTCAGGATGGTCAGGTTCTGGTGAAGCTCTGTTCTTGGTGGGGGCAGGGGTCTTCACTGCGTCCTCACATGGAGGAAGGGCTGAGGGGGCTCCTTCGGGGTCTGTTTCTTAAGAGCATTAATCCCATTCACGGGGTCTCCACTCTCACGACCTCATCACCTCCTCAAGGCCCCCCTCCTCACACCATCACCTTGGGGGTTAGGTTTCAACATGTGCATTTTGAGGGGGACACCAACACACAGCCCAGAATAATCACAAACCATATGATTGCATTTATAATAAACATCCAGAACAGGCAAATCCAGAGACAGGGAGTCAGGGAGTGGGGCCTGGCGCTGGGGGACGGGAAGGGCAGTGGGAGGACCTGAATAAACCCTGCAGCTTAGGATGTTCAGGAATAGCCAGTTCTGACTCCAGGTTGGAACTGTGTCTTTGGCTCTCTGTTACTTTTGTTACTATAATCACACATAGCGGCCTGCCCCAGAGAGTCCTGCCCCTCTGCCTGACTGTTAAAGTGCCTTTGTTCAGAACCCTGTCCACCTGTGGATGGCAGGAAGGAAGAGATTAACACATCCCCTGCCTGAGGCTTGCCGTTCTCCAAGATATTTGCAAGATTTAAGGCCTTTTTAGTTTGTTTCCTCACATCCTCCTTCTCTAATTCATAAAAGAACCTGGCACCCAGAACCCAACAACAGGGTTATTTGGAGACATTAATCAGCCATAATTTTGGTCAGCCGGCAGTTAGGATACAGTCGTATTCCTTGCCTCAACACCTGTGTCATGTGGTGAGCATAACAAGCTTGGATCCCTGACACCTGTCCTCAGCTGATTTTAATCTGCATCCTAAGCAGCTCTGTGCCAGCTGCAGAGAGGGATCCTGTTCACAGGGCCCTCCCAGGGCACGGGGCTCACATGGGCAGACCCCTCCCAGGGCAGGGGGCCTGTCTGGGCAGGGCTCAGCACACAGGTACCCTGCATGGAACCCTCATGCAGAGCACCCCAAGCCCTTTTCCTGGTCACCTCAGAGCAGGACCTGGACTAACAGCCGCTCCTGGGGAGGTCAGTGACCCTGGGCTTCACTCTGTGTGGCCTCCTTCCGGCAGGTCTTCCAGAGGTTCCACTGCACCCGGGGCCCTGGGCTCCTGTCTCCACCCACCACCCCTCCTCTCTCTGACTCCTGGGTTCTGCTTTTTAGGAGAAGATCTTCTTGAAATTCTCTCCCACTCGTGGGCCAGAAAAAAAGACTAGAAATGAAACCAGAGCTGCAGTCCCATGTCCATCTTGACCCTCAGGCTCACACCTGTTCCTTGTACCTGGCAGGCACAACAAGACCCATTTTCTGCAACCGTGAGCCCCTGGTGGGTGAGGATTGGCTGACTGGATGAGTCAGCCAGCCCTTCCCAGCAATGCCTGGGTTGAGGTCTTTATAAACAAACCCCTCCAGGCAGTGGGGCTTCTCTGGTGGCTCGGTTGGTAAATGAAATAACCTGCAATGCACGAGACGCGAGCTGGATACCTGGGTCAGGAAGATCCCCTGGAGAAGGGATGGCAACCCAGTCCAGTATTCCTGCCTGAGAAATCCCATGGACAGAGGGGCCTGGCAGGCTACAGTCCATGGGGTCACAAGAATCTGACACGATTTAGCAGCTAAACCACCACTGCTTCCCTAGTAGCTCAGCTGGTAAAGAATCCGCCTGCAAGGCAGGAGATCTGGATTCAATCCCAGGGTTGGGAAGATCCTCTGCAGAAGGGAATGGCTACCCACTCCAGTATTCTGGCCTGGAGAATTCCATGGACTGTATAGTCCCTGGGGTTGCAAAGAGTCAGACACAACTGAGCAACTTTCACTTGGAAAAAACCACCCTGTCCAGGCAGCAAGAATGCCTGCAGCGGCACCCGACACCATCTTCTCTGCCCCTCAGGAGCACAGCTGGTCTGGTGAGAAGGATGAGGGGTCACACATCGTGGGCTGACTTCTTATTTTGGGTTTCTTTTTCGTTGTTCTAAGAAGTGGATCCCAAAAGAACTTGCTATGATGAATGACAAAGTTTCTACCGCCTATATTTTCCTCAAGAATTTCATAGTATCTGACCTTACAATTAGATCTTTATCTTGACAATCTGTTGCTAACTCGTGTCCAACCCTTTTGTAATCCCATGGACCATAGCCTGCCAGGTTCCTCTCTCCATGGGATTTCTCAGGCAAGAATACTGGAGTGGGTTGCCATTCTCTTTTCTAGGGAATCTTCCTGACCCAGGGATCCAAACCCGAGTTTGTTGCATTGACAGACGAGCTCTTTACTACTGAGCCATAATAAGGTGGGATCTTTATCTTTGTTGGTCAGTCACTCAAGTCGTGTCTGACTCTTTGTGACCCTATGGACCATAGCACGCCAGGCTTCCCTGTCCATCACCATCCCCTGGAGTTTACTCAAACTCATGTTCATTGGGTGACTCCATCTAACCATCTTGTCCTCTGTCATCCCCTTCTCCTGCTTTCAATCTTTCCCAGTATCAGGGTCTTTTCCAATGAGTCAGCTCTTCGCATCAGGTGGACCAAGTATTGGAGCTTCAGTTTCAGCATCAGTCCTTCCAATGAATATTCAGGACTGATCTCCTTTAGGATGGACTGGTTGGATCTCCTTGCAGTCCAAGGGACTCTCAAGAGTCTTCTCCAACACCACAGTTCAAAAGCATCAATTCTTTGGGGCTCAGCTTTC
>NW_011494727.1:189966-194123 GCF_000754665.1 Bison bison bison
CTTGCCTGGAGAATCCCAGGGACAGAGGAGCCTGGTGGGCTGCCGTCTATGGGTCGCACAGGGTCGGACACGACTGAAGTGATTTAGTGGCAGCGGCGGCAACATCTTATCCTGTTGCAGGGTGGGAATTTATTTTCCCCCTTTATACTTTTCTTTAAAGGATGTCAGGAAAATTTACCTGTTGCAATTGGCTTCTTGAACATCGGTTGTGTTTGGAATTTACGTCTGCAATGTGAGCCCCAGATCCTTTCCTGATGGCAGCTGTCATTCACAGCCCCACAGGCCTTTTTCATTGGAGGTGTGAGCAAGCGCTGCTGGCCAAGTTGTAGTTACAGGAAATGTCCACAGGGCGGCAGCGCTGTTTCGTGCTCAACTCTGGTTTCTTGGACAACCAGAGCCTTCGGGAATGTCTGCTTCCTGACCTGTGAGTTAGAGGACTGTGGCTGAGTAAACACCCAAGGGCTTGTGTCCCCTGCCTCTTCGCCCTAACGCTTCGCTCTTTACCATCCGAATCATCCCTGCCTCGCCCACAGAACCCTGCTGAGGTGTCTAGGAGGCTGCACTCTCAGGAAAGAGCATTGAGCTGGGGACCCCAGCACCAGTCGACCTGCAGTCTCGGTTACTTTTCAAAGTTCAAGGCCAGAGGGTCAGGCGACCATCCTTTGGTTAAACGAAGGACTCTGGTCGCAGCCAGAGCAAACCTCACAGTATAGGTTAAAGACGGGGCTCAGTTAAGGGCACCCTGCCGGGCTGTTCAACCCTACTCCTGTAGGGTTGGATCCAAGGCCGTTCAGACTCCAGGGATGGGATGGCAGCCCAGGTCAGGGAGGTGGGTGGAAATTAGGCTTTGCTTTTCTTTAATCCAATGGCGATGGTATACGGGAATATAGTTGACCTGCCGTTTGGTGCTTGTTGTCAGTATACAGCCACCTGATTCAGTGTGACATATATTAACACACAGCATATCTGTTCTTTTATGGATTGTTTTGCCCTTGAAAATCTTGTAGAATTTCAAGCAAAGTTCCCTGTGGTGAACATCAGGTGTTTGTGCAGTATCTGTGAGATACACAGATTTCTGTATAAATGCGAAATTAGGAAGGAAGGAGATAATCCTTGTGGATTACCCATTACAGATACAGCTTTTTGGGTATATGTTAGTATCAACCTCCTAATTCATTCGTGGTGTTTCCTTTTTTTTTTCTTTTAATTCTTTGTTTTTCGATTCTCAGAGTCTCTTTTTATATTATAAACTACTTCCTCTGTTTCTTTTTTTAAACTTTGCCTAAAAGGGACATCTCCTGTTATTTTCTTCCTCTGTGGCTGACTTCACTTAGTGTATGATCCACCAAAGTTCATCCTTGTGGGAACCATTTTCAGAATTTCAGTGGCAGTTTTTCATGTCTGAGTAATAGCCCATTGTATATATATACCACATTTCTCTAAGGTTTAATCTGTCCGTGGACTTTTCTTGGGTCTGTGTCTTCGCTATTTGAAGTAGCACTGGAATGAACATTAGGTTGCATGTGTCATTTTGAATGATGGTTTTTTGTAATATAGGCCCAGGTGTGGGCACAAAAGTCCTAGGCTTAGCTCTCTTGAAATTTTTTCTTCTGGCCTGTGGAGGCTGTCCTTTCTAGGGGCTGTTGCCAATGTCTGTTCCTAGGGAAGGTGTAGGGGGATTCCATCATCTCCCTGCTCTTTACCCCCTTTCCTGTTTGTGGACAGTCAGGATTCCCATTCTGTCAGATGGGGTTAGATTTCTTGTTATCATTTTGATTAGCATTCTTCCTGTAATAACTCAGGATGCTGAGCTTCCTGTCCTGTGGCCATTTGTGGTTTTTTTTTTTTTTTTTTTCATTTCTTTCTCTTAAAGGGAGTGAGGAAAATTTACCTTCGCAGTTGGTTTCTTGAAAGTAAGTTGTGTTTGA
Organism: Bison bison bison; assembly: GCF_000754665.1. NCBI lineage: Eukaryota > Metazoa > Chordata > Mammalia > Artiodactyla > Bovidae > Bison > Bison bison. The sequence continues at coordinate 191,895 of NW_011494727.1, forward strand.
AATTTATTTCTACAATAGCTGCCCCAGGTCCTTTCCTGAGGGTAGGGGTAATTAATACTTCCAGGTGAAAGTGAAAGTCGCTCAGTTGTGTCCGACTCTTTGCGACCCCCTTGGAATTCTCCAGGCCAGAACACTGGAGTGGGTAGCCTTTCCCTTCCCCAGGGGATCTTCCCAAACCAGGGATTGAACCCACGTCTTCCACATCATGGGCAGATTCTTTACCAGCTGAGCCACAAATAGCTCCAGAGGCCTTGTTAATTGGAGGTGCTAGTAAACACGCAGTGGGCAAGAATGCTCAAACTACTGCACAACTGCACTCATCTCACACGCTAGTATGACTTTCTAGAAATGGAAAATGTATTTTTGTCATATTTTTTAAGTTTCCAGAAAAGATTCCAGACCTCCTGCTCCAGAGCATGATGGTCACATGGATCCCAGGACTCCCTGTCATATCCTGTGTCCCCCAGTGTCTGAGACTCACAGGGGAGGGTCCACTGATGCCCAAGGACCCAAGAGGGAAGGAAATAAGTAAAGGGGCTGGAAAGGACTAGGTCCCTGGAGAGGACCAGCAGCACCTGTCTGGGGTGGTGGAAAAGCAAGATACTCTGGGAAGACAAGGTCTCATGTTTACAAAACAGGAAAAAAGATACAGAAACGCCCTACAAACATGTATACATGTATGTACACACATGTCTACATATGATTTCACAGCATTTGAAATGTATTGAAGGCTGAGGTTGAGGACATGGATGCTCCCTGGATGGAGGGGTGGACGCTCCTGTGAGCAGGCAGGAAGCCTGGCTATGCCGAAGATGGGAAACCAGTCACAGATGAGATTATCATAGTCCTGCTTTATGTCAATTATACATGAGAATAAGAGAAATATAGAAAATACTAAACAGAAATGAGGATGGAAAACAATATAAAGAAAGAGGCTAGCAGCTGCTTGTCTCCAGCAACGCCACTGCCAAGGGAACCAAACCAGGTGACACTGTATCTCCTGAGGCTTGAAAAGGAGCTGTAATCCGAATTGTCACGTGAAATTAAAACAATGTGCAGCCACCAAACACTCAGGGAAGAAACAGTAATGCTAGTGATTCCACATCATTTTTTCATGAAAACACTGATGGAAACTGTGGTGGAAACTGAACACATCAAGAGTCCACCTGCAGTGCAAGCTGGCTTGCAGCCCCTGATCTGCAACACGTCAGGCTGCATGTGCTGATGTCCAGAGCCAGGGCCTTCCGGGTCCTCTGTGAGGGGGGCGGGGAGGTAGCTGGCACACAAAGTAGGTATAGAGACATTGAACAGAAGGGGAAACGGAGGTTCTATTGAGTAGCTTGCCATGATCATCCAGCTATGAAGGCTCTACTCCTTGTCACTCTGAGTGTCCATCCCATCTCACCCTTCTCTGCCCTTCTGGCACCTCCTCCTCCTTCCTCTGTTCTGGCCATGACTTCCCAGCTCACTGTCTTCCAGTCCACATGCCTGGCTGCCGGGCAGGCAGGGCTCAGCCACATCCAGGCTGTGCTATGACTGGAGCACCACGTCCAGGCTCACAGAAAGGAGGAGGGGCTGCTAGCAGACAAACTTCCACTTCCTGGTTTCCAGGTCAGGGAACAGAGGCCCAGAGAGGGCACAGGCCTGACCCAGGGTCACGCGGTTGGAACCCCCATGCCTCCTGTTCTCCATATGCTCTCTCTAATGCATTCAATGGATTCAAAGCATTCAAGTTGTCTCTTATCTTAGGTGGAATTTCAGGGTGAGTTCAAGTAATTAAACTGGGATCAAACTGGGGTACACAGAGCATGACACTCCCTCCCTCCCTCACAGCAGTGCCCCTCCCCACCCCGGCGGTACCCACTAGGAGGCCTGCAGGCTCCAGGGCTCCACTGCCAGTTGGGGCTCAAGGAGCTTTGTGAGTCCAGGGAGGTTCTCAGGTTTACTCTCTGTTTTTCTTTACAGCCTCAGCGTGTCCCAGGGTTTATTATCAGCAAAGGCAACAAGGCCCCTGATGGCAGGAAGCTGGCTGGGGCTCAGGCTGCTGGCCCTTCAGCCCTGGGGGCCTCTCAGCAAATAGTCCCTTGGAAACAGGGCGGCTGTCCCTGCGGAGGGGGCAGGCTGGGAGGGGCCTCACTCCCCCAACACTGGACCCTGGATGAGGCCCTGTGTGAGCAGGACTGCAGCCCTGGCTGGCAGGACTGTCTTGGGCAGTGACCTGGGCAATTG
>NW_011494727.1:195452-199855 GCF_000754665.1 Bison bison bison
CATCGGGCCTCCTTTCTCCCAATAGAAGGCAGTGTATAGTGCACCTCCCCTTTAAGTAAAAAAAAAAAAAAAAAAAACATTCTGGAGGTCACTGATTCCCAACTGGCAAGAGTCCTGAAGCAGAGATTTTGGATCCCTGGGCCCAGCCTGATGCTCAGCCTCACCTGAGATTGGCTCCAAAATTCTTCCGAGCTTACTAAACACTGGCTGCCTAGAGGGCATCTTGAAGGAATTTGGGATGACTTCCACCCCCAACCAGTCTCTGGAGAAATGAAAAAGGAGCTGGTGAAGAACCCCAGGGACTTGCAGACACCTGTCTGCAGTGTTGGTGAGGGGCAGTGATGGCCTCCTGCCTCAGTGATCACAAATGCAGGTCCTGCCTCTGCAGGGAGAAGAGCATGGCCCCTGCAGCCTTATGTGATGCTAGCCTGAGATTATTTTTTTCTTTCTTTTCCTATCTTCTGGTCAGGAGGCCAATAATTATTGGGTGACTTGTTCTTAAAGAGAAAGTTTCTTTTCAGAATTTCTTAGGCAGGTGGTTTGGGGGTGGGGGTGGGGTGGTTGTTGCTGCTTCCACTGCCAAAGGAATTGCATTGCTTGAGTGTGAGGTGACACGTGTGTGTGTTTCTGTGTACCTGTTGCTTTCTGCTGCTGCTTCCTGAGTTTCTGGAATCAGGTAAAATAAATATATAATTAAAAAATTTTTTTCTAGATCTTTTTGTTTCCATGAGCCCCTGTTGTCAATCATCGGGAAAAGCCTTATACTTTTTCTCACACACTTAATGTTCTTTTATCTCAGTATAAAGATAAAGAGCATCCTCCATGGCTCAGCAGTAAAGAATCCATGGGCAATGCAGGAGACAATGCAAGAGATGCCAGTTTGATCCTTGGGTAAGGTAGATCCCCTGGAGAAGGGCATGGCCTCCCACTCCAGTACACTTGTCTGGAGAATCCCATGGACAGAGGAGCTGGGTGGGCTACAGTCCATGGGTCACTAAGAGTTGGACAAGACTGAAGCCACTTAGCATGCATATAAAGATGAAAGGGAAAACTAATACAATTTTGTAAAGTTTAAAAAAAAAAAAAAAAGCCCCAACAAATCCACATATTTTAATACCCCAAATTGACCTAGAACTCAAAAGAGCCCTAGTCAGTTTTCACCCTCACCAAATCTATGTTTTTGAGAACCACTCCCACTGACTCTCCACCTCCATCTGGACCAGAGCCTGGGGATGTGGCCCAGCCTGTGAGGCAAGAGGTTGGGCCCCACCCCAATGTCAACATCCTGCCCACTACTTCTTAAAGGGGCCATGACGGCACCTCAAGGCCTCTCTTTAAAGATGTGTACTGGTATGGAGTTCAGTGCACCTCTGCGTGTACATGTGTGCGTGCTCATGTCAGTCAGTCAGTTCAGTCGCTCAGTCGTGTCCGACTCTTTGCAACCCCATGAACCACAGCACGCCAGGCCTCCCTGTCCATCACCAACTCCCGGAGTTTACCAGACTCATTTCCATTGAGTCGGTGATGCCATCTAACCATCTCATCCTCTGTCGTCCCCTTCTCTTCTTGCCGTCAATCTTTCCCAGCATCAGGGTCTTTTCAAATGAGTCAGCTCTTCGCATCATGTGGCCAAAATATTGGAGTTTCAGCTTCTACATCAGTCCTTCCAATTTCCTTTAGGATGGACTGGTTGGATCTCCTTACAGTTCAAGGGACTCTCAAGAGTCTTCTCCAACACCACAGTTCAAAAGCATCAATTCTTCGTCACTCAGCTTTCTTTATAGTCCAACTCTCACATCCATACATGACCACTGGAAAAACCATAGCCTTGACTAGATGGACCTTTGTTGACAAAGTAATGTTTCTGCTTTTTAATATGAGGTCTAGGTTGGTCATAACTTTCCTTCCAAGGAGCAAGCATCTTTTAATATCATGGCTGCAATCACCATCTGAAGTGATTTTGGAGCTCCAAAAAATAAAGTCAGCCACTGTTTCCACTATTTCCCCATCTATTTGCCATGAAGAAATGGGACCGGATGCCATGATCTTAGTTTTCTGATGTTGAGCTTTAAGCCAACTTTTTCACTTCACTCTCCTCTTTCACTTTCATCAGGAGGCTCTTTAGTTCTTCTTCACTTTCTGCCATAAGGGTAGTGTCATCTGCATATCTGAGGTTATTGCAATTTCTCCCAGCAATCTTTATTTCAGCTTGCTTCCTCCAGCCCAGCGTTTCTCATGACATACTCTGCATAAAAGTTCATATGCCACCCTGCGATGACACCAACAGCCCTATATAGTAACTGGTGATGAGAAATTCACCACAAGCCTTCTTCTCCTGTTCGCAGCCACAAAGCCTCAACCCTAGCATCCTAGCATCACCAGGCCAGAGGGGCCAGACAAGCAGAGCTGCGGGGGAGGAGAGGGGAGGGGAGGGGCCCCACTGCTGCCCCTCACTCCTGTACTGGGGTGAAGCATGTGATCCTCACCCAGGGGCTGGACGGATGGAAGGGAAGGACTTCTAGGAGGTGGTCCCTGTGGCAGGAAAATCTTAAGCAACAATGAAATAAAATTCCTATTTTAAGACAAGACAAGAAAAATTTAAATTGAACATTTTTGGTCTGTCTCTGTCAGATTCTTCCCTCTTCTCTAGTGTACATATTTCATCTGCATTGTGCCTTAACCAGACCTCTTCAAGGGAAGAAATACCCATTTCACCACAAGGGTGACATTTTCTAGAGGAAGCCATGTAACTCCTTAGAAGATAGCACTGCTAACTTACTTAGGACCTGATTAATGTCTCTAACTGTATTACTTGTGCTCTGCTTATTTTAAAGATTCATGCCTTATTTCTTGTATTAACAGATGTGTGATAAAGAATGTGATGAAAAAATAATGGTGACTAGGCCTCTTGAAATGATTCATATAGTATATATAGTTTTATAAGATCCAGGATTGTAATGCAGTGACTATTCCCATATGGCTCAGTGGTAACGAACCTGCCTGCTAATGCAGGAGACTCGGGTTTGATTCCTAGGTCTGGAAAATGCCCTGGAGAACGAAATGGCAATGCACTCCAGTATTCTTGCCTGGAAAACCCTAAGGACTGAGGAATCTGGCGGGCTACAGTCCATTGGTCTCAAAGATCAGAGACGACTTAGCGTTGAAACCACAACAACAGCTACAGATACGGGAATAAGCAACAGGAAGGAACCATCTGCTCAGGACTTGGGCCCAGACCACCTTTTTTCTGGGAGTCTTTTTTTCCTCATTCAGTCCGATGACTTTAAGATTCCACTCATCAATAAATACTCTTGTTCCCCAAGTGTGTGTGTGCCAGGCCCTATTCTAGACACTGGATAGAGAGCAGAGAACAGAACCAAGAGTTCCGGCCTCATAGAGCTTGCACTCTAGTACAGGAGACGTGCACATCAATACATAACATCAGTCAGTGGGCTATTAATGCCACGATAAAGGGAACACAGGTAAGAAGAGTTATTCGAGTGCCTGTTGGCGGTGGGGGCAAGGCTGCTCCATGGATGAGACGTTTAAGAAGAAACTGAAAGAAGAGTATAGGCCAAGGGAGGACAGCTCCCCAGTTCCTGTCTCCAGAGCCGATCTCTACTGGGATCCAGAGTCATATACACCTGCCTCCTGATCTCCCGCACCGGATGTCTCGGGACACGTCACACTCCGTATGTCCAGTCCCACCTCTTCAATCCCCCCACTCCCATAATACGCTGATCCTTCTTCATCTTTCCATCACAGTCAATGGCACCGCCTTCCCAGATGCTCTTCACAATATGCTCCTGAACCCACCCACTCTTCTTCATCTCTAGACCACCTGGTCCAGATCCATCCATCCCCTCACCTGTACTCCTGCCATAAGCTTCTAGATGCTTCCTCTATTTCCATCCTTTCCCTCAAAGACTGGTTTGGAGTAAAGTCAAAGTACGATACTCTGAAGATTTCTGTTTGTTCCCTTAGGATGGAACACAGACTCCACAACATCACCCACCTGCAAAGCCCTGCAAGATCAGACCCCTTTCTACCTCTCCAGCCTCCTCCTCTGCCTCCAGCCACTGACAACTGTTTCCAGTTCTCTTGGTCATCTCAGAGCCTTTCACCTTATATGTCTACACACCACCCCCCAACCCTCAACTGAGACCTGAGTTCAGCCGGGCTCACAGTAGACCTGTGCTCAGTCTATGCTACTCTAGGTCTCAGTTTGCTCATCCAGAAAATGGAGATAATAGCTCCTGCTTTTAGTCATAAAGGCTGTTAACTGTACCCTCCAGAGACATCTCTGGCAGCATAAGCAGAGAACAACTGTACTAGAAGGATACTGGATAGCTTGCAGAACTGCTAGAGAGGGACCAGCCTGAGAACAGGCTCAGACCAGAAAT
>NW_011494727.1:200468-204521 GCF_000754665.1 Bison bison bison
AATGCATCCCAGTTGGTAGGTCCAGGCTACAGTCTGAGCTGTAAGCACTTGTATTCATTTCAGAAACATTTGCCATGGGCCAACAGGGCAGGTATTGACATAAAAGTTAAGAGAGGTGTCACACACAGCACACACTGCAGGGTAACCACTGTTCTGGATGTTTTGTTCCTCCCAGCAGCCCATGAACTATGCACTCAGTGTCCCCATTATCACAGACACACAGTGGGTAACTAGACCAAGATCACACAAGTAGGAAGTGGCAGAGCTGGGATTTGAACCCAGTCATGTGGGTGCAGGATCTTGTACTCTGATTGTCATTAATTTGTACCTTGAATTCCAGAAAGATAAAACAGCCAATATTTTTTGCACCAACAGGGTGCAAACAAACAACAAGGAGGTCCAGCACCTCCTTGGTGGCTCACATGGTAAAGAATCCACATACAATGTGGGAGACCTGGGTTCAATCCCTGGGTCAGAAGGATCCCCTGAAGGAGGGCATGACAACCTGCTTCAGTATTCTTGCCTGGAAAATCCCCTTGGACAGAGGAGCCTGGCGGGATACAGTCCAAGGGGTCGCACGGAGGTGGACATGACTGAGCGACAAAACATACCACCAGTCTGACTAGGTGACTTATTATCACTATTTCATTTTCAAGGATATTATTATTGTCATCCCCATTTAAGAGATGATGAAAGTGAGGCTCAGAGAGCACATTATGTTTTTTCCCTCAAGATCACACAGTTACTCTCTGAGAGAGCCTGTGTTGAATACAGATCTGTCTCCCCCAAAGCTCAGCAAGAACCTCGGGAAATGCTGAGCCCGTTCCCTCTTCTCTCAGATCCAGGTATAACCTCCTGGCTCCTGTCTGTCCTGCTCTGGCTGCAGTACCTCATTCAGAGGTCCTACAGCAGCACCCCTGTCTCAGCCAGACTACCTATTTCCTGTTGAAAAGGGAAGTAGCCAGCCAGAAAAGTCCGGAGACAGCAGGGAGAAACTTCACAGGGGTTGATTAAAGCCCCCTTGTTTCTCCTCAGCTCACCTGCCCCCCAACAGGCACTTTTAGACAGGAGCCAACCACACAGACAAGGGCCTCATGATCGGCCGTCTGCACGGGCACCCAGGGGAGATAACCAGGTGCCTGAGACACAGGAGGGAACGGCCCCAACTCTCCCCACTCAGAGGAAGACTGAGGAGGCTGATTCTGTGATTTTTCCAAGAAGCTGCTCCAGGACCAGAAAACGGGAACATCTGTGCCCCAGGCTGTGTTCTGGATGCGGCTCAGGCCATAGTCTGGGGGCGTCAGCTGGAGTCACCCTGTGCAGAGGACGCTCTGGCCGGCTGAGGAGGGAGCCTCTGACTGCTGCCCCAGGAGACAAGAAGCCCAGGCCAGACAGGGAGCAAGGGAAGGGCCTGAGGCTTGGGTACTGGGAGGTCTTCTCCATGAACTGTGTGTGTTGAAGGGCTGGGGGAGGCCGTGGTCACCAAGTAGGTGGGTTTCGGGTCCCCAGCTCCCCCTCCCCAGACCTCTGGACCCAAGTTGCCTCCCTTCTCTCTGCCTTTGGAGACAGGCCTGTGTGGGCATCTCTCAGCTCCTCCCCAGCCTGTCTGCTTTGGAGTCAGAGCAGATGTGACTGTGAATCCAGTCGCAGACCCCAGATCTGCCTCTCTTCACTCTGGGCTTCTGTTTCATCTTCCCCTGCTTATGGTCAGCCCTCTATATGCACAGCAGGAAGGAATTTGCTTTTCCCAAAGGAAACACAAGCTCCCTAAATAAGGCAAGAGCATTCTGGCTGCTGAGCTGGATCTGAAAAAGTGGAAAGTCAAGAATGTGTGGGAACAAGGAAGTCTGGGAGACCTCAGACTGTGGGGGTGCCTAGAAGCAGTTTGTGTTTTTGACAAGAATCACTGGAGAGTTGGACCCCAGGAAAGGGATTAAGGAAACTCATGTTATGAAAGAGAAGCATGTTCCCCACCAAGCAGTGGTCATGGGGAAGGAGGGTGTGTTTAGTCAGGAAGGATGTGACCAATAAACAGGACCCAGCAGCCAAGAGGAAACAAGCAGAGAGGGTGGACAGAGGAGAGGGAGCCGGCTCCATCTCCACGTCTGAGTCTACAGGACTGGCAAGTCCAGGGGCCCCGGGAAGAGGGGGGCTGGGAAGGACCAGGGTCTCTGGGACCCCTCCCCCATCTAGCAGATGAGGAAACTGACTCAGCAGCAGTGAGTGCCCTCCTCAGGGGGATGGGGCAAGTTTGTGCAGGACTAGGGTGGACGGGGCAGAATCCCAGCCTGGAGGATGCTGCTGCCACACTTATAACAAGCAGTATGGGGCCGTGGACAGACAGCCAGCCTGGCAACAGGACACCTGGTCCTGACTCTGACTCTGCCACACACAGGGTGACTTTGGACAAGTCCTGCCCCTCCCTGGCGTCCAGCTGCTCCTCCTCTATGAAGAGAAGACTAAGTGTATCTCACTCAGTCATGTCTGACACTTTGCGGCCCCATGGACTGCAGCCCACCAGGCTCCTCTGTCCGAGGGATTTCCCAGGCAAGAATACTGGAGGGGGTTGACAACCCATCTCCAGGGGATCTTGCCAACTCAGAGATCAAACCCGGGTCGACCTGCATTGCAGAAGGATTCTTTACCATCTGAGCCACCAGGGAATACCCTAAGACTAGAGGGTTGGACTAAATACAGGATCATTACACTTTCTTTTGAGGGCCACAGTGAGGAATTGGAGCACCATTGGAATTGTGACAAATGTCCCTTAATCTCTCAACAGGAGGAATTGACCAGCTGCCCCCCGTGAACCACGAGGCTTGGACAGCGAGGCCCTCAGGTGAGCCCACCCTAGACAATTCTTTTACTGAAGCACAGAGACATTTGCATCCTCCTGAGAAGTGAGGTCCCAGGGTTGTGTTCAATTTGATTTAGAAAAATATAAGAATCTGAGGTTCCTGCACTGAGACTTGCGGAGGTCAACGCATACTTGCTTTTGTGGATAAAAAATTAGCCAATAGTCAGACAACCTAAGAAAGAATTGGAAATTTTATTGGAACCAACCTGAGAAGTTTAACTGGGGAGACAGTCTCTCAAGACGCTCCAAGAGCTGTTTTGAGGAGATTAGGTTTGGTTTGGAGGTCAATGTTTAAGTGATTTGGGGAAGGACATGAAACCAGCCTACGCTTTGGTAGAAGGTTGCTTCACTCAGGAAGAACAGATATCATGGTTCATGCTTTTAGTGCTTCCCAAGCATGAACAGATGCAGAAAACTGGGTTCATAGAAAAGTCTCCTGAAATATCCAAGTATGTGAGGGCAGGTTCTGCCAGTTTTCTCAGAGTACAAAGTACAATCCTGACCTTTTTCACGACTTCTTTCCAGAGTGGATTGCAGGTGAGTGAATTGCAGCAGCTAGTGACTTGATTTTGGAAGACCCCAGTGGTGGGCAACATTCTTTATCACACAATCTATTTGTTTCCATCTTAATTGCAATCAAGGTTTGGGAGGAATTTTCCCAGGTCAGGGGAGGATTCCATTGATGGGCCACTGGGTGTGCAATTCTTCTTCTAGTTCTGGTAACAGTAGCCAAACTCGTCTGGAACAATTGTCTCACTTGTCTGTCAGGCTCTCAGAAATGGTTCCCTCCTGTTGCTTCTTCCCTTATTTCGAGTCATGGATCTTATAAAACTGTATGTAAGGTCACCTGGTCATCACCATGTTTATCAGAGGCTCAATGACACATTTGTTAATGCGAGAAACAACACTCTTATAAAGTGCTAGACAAGAGTAATATAGCTAGTGACATGTATAAGGTCATAGGGAGGCAGTGTCATGTAAAGTCACAAGGCTAGGGTTAGAAGAACACAAATGGATCTTTATATTGGGTCAGGTATTTCTGCCCTTCGGAAGGTCTGGTTAACACATACTCCAGATGCACACTGCACACTTCAGGGCAGGGAGGAGGTCAAAACAGGCAGAGATGAATTTTGTTTAAATTTTTCTTGTCTTGACTTAAAATATGAATTTTATTTGTTTGCTTCTTAGGATTTGCC
>NW_011494727.1:204709-208237 GCF_000754665.1 Bison bison bison
AGGGGGGCCTTCCCCTGTCCCACCCCCTCCCCTGCCCACCACAGCTCTGATGACTAACTCCTCCAGTCTGGTGACTCCAGGATGCTGGGCTCTGTGGTTTGTGGCTGAGAAACGAGACTGAACACAATAAGGGTGGCTTCCTGGCCACCAGTTATTATAAAGGCTGCTGGTCCAAATGCACCTGTGAGCACAGACATACAGGCACATACACAGGCAAACGCGCTGGGCATGCACGCAGGGACACACCTTTAAATACAGTTCTCCGGTGTCTCGTCCTTTAAGAGCTAAGGGGACAGAAAGTCTAGTGTTGGGGACACAACTGCTAGTTGTCTTGGGCTGGGCCATGCCCCCAGGGCCCGGGGAAGGTGCGTGTGGGGAGACATTGGGAAGGGCTCCCGGAGATGGGGGCTTTCATCAGAATAAAAATCTCCTGCATCCTTCCCAGCTCTGAGAAAATTTGGGCAATTAGATATGTCAAGTTTGTGGGTTTTTTTCTTTTATCTTTGTATTGAGGTTAAAAAAGAGCATTACAGTTGTAGGAGAAAGGGCAAGGCTTCATCTATGATTGATAGCAGGGGTGATGGTATCCAGAAATTCCAGAGAATTAAGAAATCCATGTATATTTACATTTATTTAGATTATATTATATGTGGGTCCTAGAGAAGCAGGAGGCAGCATGAGAAAACAGCTGACACATAGAAACACATGTCTGTGCAGCACAAACTCAAGCAACACAGTTTCCTCGACTGTGGCATCAGCAATACCCAGCCATCCAACACCACCCATCAACAAAGTTTTGAATAGAAACTTTCCATGCAAAAATATAGTCAACCAGTAATTTTTGCCCTTGAGACAATAAAAATTAAGAAAACTATAACACCCAGGCTAACATCACCTTTAATGCTGGCAATGGCGATGCCCTTCTCCCTTCAGAGGCAAAACCTGCTGTTTTGATCACTGAGGTAGGAAGGCCACATCGCTGCCCCTCACCAACTCTGCAGGCAGGTGTCTTCAAGACTCTGGGGTTCATTCACCAGGTCCTACTTTGATTCCCCAGAGAGTAGTTGGATGGGGAGGCATTCAGCCTTTGCTTCCTTTAAGATGGGCTCTGCTGGCCGTGGGTTTCAGTAAGCTTGGAAAAATTCTGGAGCCAATGTCAGATGGGGCCAACCACCAGCTGGGGCCTAGGGACCAGGATCTCTGCTTCAAGACTCCTCCCACTGGAAATTACTGACCTGCACAGACTTTTGTTTAACTTAAAGGAGTGGTGGACAGTATATCCCATCCGCTGGGGAGAAGTGGGCCATATCCCTTGGTACTCACCCCCAACCCCAGCCTCCTTCCAACACACACACACACCAACTAAGACACCCCCAGTGAGACAGACTTGCTTGGCAACGAGGCCCCTCCAGAGGCCCAGGGTGTGAACAGCTGCACAGAGGGCTGTGTGATGTGGAGTCAGCACCTTAGGAGGCAGTGGGCAGAGAAGGAAGGGGTCTCAGGTCCTGATGGATCAGAAGAAGGAAAATGGGGGAGGTGGTCAGGACACAGGAGATGGGAAAGCCAAGGATGACCAGAAAAGGGGCAAAAAGCAGAAAGTGTAGAATAGATGAGAGAAGCAAGAGAAAGGCAAAACAGAATGTGAGCAAACACCAAACAGGACAAAGACAGAGCAGAAGGTGGGAAGGAACACAAAAGAGAGTGAGATGCATGGAGAAGGATGTGAGAAGGGAGAGGGGGGCCAGGAAGAGGGCATCAGAGGATGTCAGAGCTCTATAAAGAACACCTCTCATTTAGAAAGTGCATTCTTAGTCCCTACAATAGCCTCACAGTCCAGGCACTCAGTGTCAGCCACATCAAGCAGCAGCTGGATAGGACGGCCACAGCCAGCCGCTGGTCCCAGCCGCACGCCAAGCAGGTGTGTCTGTTGCTGCAGCTCACATCACTGGACCACTGGGGCTGCCCATCAGGCTTCTTATTGAACTGGTGGAGCTGACAGAGGACCAGAGCACTAGGGTAGAGGAGCACAGAGAGTACCGTCTGCTCAGACAGGATACAGGTAGGGAACAGAGCTTTTTGTCTTTGACTCGAACAAAACGCTTCACTATGAAGTTCACAGCTCCTTCCAGGAGGAAGCATATGAAGTACACAACCACGAACGTAGGGCTGGCTGATGCTGATACTGGTGGGGGCTGCTGATGAAGGCGATGATGAGCCAGTCAGCATAGTTCTCTGCCCTCCTGCGCAGGCCCGGGAAGGCTGGCTTGAACCAGACCATGCCTCCAGGCTGGATATGATCCAGAACGCTTCAATGGCATAGAGAACAGCAGTCACGAAGGCGAATGCAGTGGCAGTGATGACCCTGTTCTGGGCAGAGCCTGGAGGCAAGAACTTGATGTAGGTGGCGCCGAAGATGATGGTCTTTGAGAGGCAGGTGATAGAGAAGTAAAAGGCATGGGCACAGAGAAAGCCACCCCAGGAGAAGGGGAGGCGGGACCGGAGCTCACAGAATTCCACTATGAAGATGGTGAGGGTCACGGTGAACCAGATGCACCAGATGAACATGCACCAGTTAATTACGTTCCCTTCAGAGTGTCTTCACTGGCCCCCAGCGAGAAGGGCACACAGGTGGAGAGCAGATGCCCCAAGTGGAGGAAGAAGCCCATGATGGGCTTGGTGCCCAGGCCTGAGGATGGGCACATGGTGATCATGGTGGTCAGGCAGGTCAGCGGCACCCGTTTGTAACCTTGCTTGTTTCTCAACCAAAGACTTATGAGTACTTCAACAGAGTTTGATGTTTTCTGGTTTCAGTTTTGCTTGGCCAGTTAAGCTCTGTTTCTGCCTCAATTCTTTTTTTCTCTAGAAAATATACAACCACTGACACCTAGAACTGATGTGCTGATCTGAACAAAGTAAGGACCACACTCACCTTCTCAATCCAGCAAGGCGGCCCAGGGGTTAATGTAAAGTCCCCAAAATAGAAGCACAGCGCACCCCAGGCATGCAGCCTGCAGCCGTTTCCTGCTTCCCTCCTTGTATAAATCCCAGCTGAGCCTTGCTGTGCTGGGAGTTGATTCTTCTGGGCAGTAAAACACCTTCTTGCCGGCTTCCTTAAGATAAGCTACTTTTCTTAAACCCAAGACTTAGCTCTCTGTATTGGCTTCTTCAGCGACAAGCAGCTGGGCCTGACTTGGGGGACAATGTTGAGTGTCCAGGCAGGAGTCAGGTCCCCAAATCTCCAGCCCCTCCCTTTCTTCCTAGAGCAAGGGGCAGAGTGCCACTGGGAAGATAAGGTGGAGTGCCAGCTATTCCCAGGAAGATCTATAGGTCTTTTCCAGCAGCTGCCGAACTTGCTCGTTTCAGGAAGTAGCCCTGACCCTCCCCACTCCTTGCTCACAGGGGGCTTTCTCTTTCTGTTAAGAGAAGGAAACTGGCCTCTGAAGGAGCATGGAGCTCTTGACTGAGTGAGTAGAGGGGTGTGGGTCCCAGGAGCCCCCTTCCCACCTGTTTGGGTGTATTCTTTGCTCT
>NW_011494727.1:209321-211088 GCF_000754665.1 Bison bison bison
ATGGGCTGATGCACAGAAGTGGGTGATGATTGTGTTCACAGCAGAGGAGCGGCACCTTGTCCCAGAAAAAGCCGGACACTGGTGTCTTAGTGTTTGGCTTCTTGAGGACTGAGTAGACGAGCCTGAGTTCAGGAACACAGCCATGGGCCAAGGCACCTCCAGAAGCCAAAAGAGACAAGGAGGGACCCTCCCCTGGGGCATCAGAGACAGAGCAGCCCTGCTGACACCTTGTTTCAAAACGCTGACCTCCAGAATTGTGAGAGAATCCGTTTCTGTTGTTTTAAGCCATCAGGCTTGTGGTAATTGGCTGCAGTAGCCCTAGTAGAACAAAATGAATTTCCAGAAATGAAAAATATATTATTTGTCATATTTTTTTAAAGTTCCAGAAAAGCTTGCCAACCTCCTGCTCTAGAGTATGGTGGTCACAGGGATCTCAGGACCCCTTGTCATATCCTGTGTCCCCCAAGTGTCTGAGACACAGGGGAGGGTCCACTGATCTAGAGAAGGGGGATCAGTCCAAACGCCCACAGGAGCCAGGAGGGAAGGAAGTAAGTAAAGGGGATGGAGAGGACTAGGGCCCCTGGAGAAGACCAGCTGCACCTGCCGGTGGTGGTGGAAAAGCAAGATGCCGTGTGCATGGCACATTCTTACGTTTACAAATCAGAAAATAAAGAAGATACTCCCTACAGGCATGTGTGCATGTATGCAAACACATGTCTAAATACATTTTCAGAGCCTGTGACATGTGTTGAAGGCTGTACGAGATGTTGAGAACACGGATGCTCCCTGGATGAAGGGGAGGACGCTCGTGTGAGCAGGCAGGAAGCCTGCCCATACCAAAGAGGGGGAAATAGGCACATGTGAGATGATCATAGCCCTGTTTATGTCGATTATACAGGAGAATAAGAGAAATATAGAAAACTACACAAAGGTATAAATGGAAAACAGTAAAGAGGGCATAGCCGATGCTCACCCCCAGCTACTCCCCCAACCCCAAGGGAACACAGCCCAGTGACACCAGATCTCCTGAGGTTTCTAAAGGAGCAGGAAATCTGGATTTTCTTGTGAAATTAAAACACTGCAGCTTCCAAACCCTTAGGGAAAAAACAACACTGATTCTACATCATGTCTTCCAGAAAATACCATGAAGAAAAACAAAACAAATCCTCGGGGCTACCTCCAGTACAAACTGGTTTGTGCCCCTAATCTGGAGCTAACCAAGCTTGCATGAAGGGACCAGGGCCTTCTGGGTCCTCTCTGAGGGGGAGGTGGAGAACCGTGAGACCATGAATTGTCTCATGTACATTCAGCTCAAATTCTGCTACAAAAATGAAATTTTTAAAAATTGTTTTCAATTTTGAGAGACTTGAAGATTTGAGATTGTACATAAGGATGATTCTACCTTACAACCCCAAAAGATAATGGTATGCAGCCCAAGAGGCCCCAAATATTCATGGTTTGGGGGCAGATCAAACATGGCTGTGAGATTTTGGGATGAGGCAGTCTCCTGACAAGGCCGAGGGTGATGGGTGGGGAGAACCATTGTGGAGCGGCTGTGTTGTTACCCAAGTGTCTGACCATTGGGTCCAACTCCACAGATCCTGAGCCTCAGCCGTCACAGGGCCCTGAGCCTGTTCCAGGAGGCTGACTCGATCCACCACCAGCCAGACCAGCACAGCCCATGTGCACTGGGGTGACGCCTGAGACAGGGGCTTCTTGGAGGTCACATGCTGCTGTCTCAGGCGTCACCCCAGTGCACATGGGCTG